>NC_142801.1:59871051-59873551 GCF_049724085.1 Artemia sp. Qi Xiang Cuo
TATTTTTGTCGTGTGTGTGTGAGATTTTTAGTTTTTGTTTTTGTTAGTTAGTTTTGTGTGTGTGTGTGTGTGTGTATTTTTTTTTGTGAATGTAAGTTTTTGTGTGTATGTTAGTTTTCGTGTGCATGTGTTAGTTTTTGTGTGTGTGTGTGTGTGTAAGTTTGTGTGTGTGTGTAAGTTTTGGCGTGTGTGTGTAAGTTTTCTTGTGTGTGTGTGTGTGTAAGTTTTCGTGTGCATGTGTAAGTTTTTGTGTGTGTAAGTTTTGGCGTGTGTGTGTAAGTTTTCGTGTTTGTGTGTGTAAGTTTTTTGAGTGTGTGTGTGTTTTATTTTTTTTTCGTGTTTTTTTTTTTTTTTTTTTGTTATTGTGTGATTTGTTGTGTGTGTGTGTGTGTGTGTGTGTGTGTGTAAGTGTTTGTGTGTGTGTTAGTTTTGGAGTGTGTGTGTGAGTTTTCGTGTGTTTGTGTGTGTAAGTTTTGTGTGTGTGTGTATGTGTGTAAGTTTTTGTGTGCATTTAAGTTTTTGTGTGCATGTAAGTTTTCGTGTGCATGTGTAAGTTTTTGTGTGCTTCCCAAATCATAATTTTCTGAAAGGACACACCTATGAAAGAGCTAAGAAATCTAGCTTAGAAAAGTCAAAAATAGCAAATTAACCATCCCAAATCATAGGTTTCAGTCAACACACACCTACGAATGGCTATGAAATCCTGCTCAGAAAAGTCAAAATATATAAACCCACACACCCCCAAATCATAGGTTTCAGACATCACACACCTACGATAGACTAAGAAATCCGGTTCTGAAAAGTCAGAAATAGCAAATTACATATCCCAAATCATAGGTTTCAGACAACACTCACCTATGAACGGCTAAGAAACCTAGCTCAGAAAAGTCAAAAATAGCAAACTAGTCATCCCAAACTATATGTTTCAGACAACAAACACCTATGAAAGGCTAAGAAATCCAGCTCAGAAAAGTCAAAAGTAGCAATCCACCCACCCCAAATCATAGGTTTCAGACACTACACACCTATGAAAGACTAAGAAATCCAACTCAGAAAAGCCTGAAATAGCAATCCACACATCCCAAATCATAGGTTTCAGACACCACACACCTACGAAAGACTAAGAAATCCGGTTATGAAAAGTCGGGAATAGCAAATTACACATCCCAAACTATTGGTTTCAGACAACATTCACCTACGAAATACTAGAAAACCTTAGCTCAGAAAAGACTGAAATAGCAAACTACACATACCAAATCAAAATGATCTGACAACACATACCTATGAAAGGCTAAGAAACCAAGCTCAGAAAAGTCGAAAATAGCAAACTAAACATCCCAAATCATAGGTTTCAGACACTACACACCTATGAAAGACTAAGAAATCCAACTCAGAAAAGCCCGAAATAGTAATTTACATATCCCAAATCATAAGTTTCAGACAGCATTCACCTACGAAATACTAAGAAACCTTAGCTCAGAAAAGTCCGAAATATCCAACTACTCATCCCAAACTCGAAGTTTCAGACAACAAACACCTATGAGTGACTAAGAATCCTAGCTCTGAAAAGTCCTTAGCCAGCAAACTGGTGACCTTTCAGATACAATTTGCTTTGGGAGGACTTTTCAGAGCTAGGATTCTTAGTCACTCATAGGTGTTTGTTGTCTGAAACTTCGAGTTTGGGATGAGTAGTTGGCTATTTCAGACTTTTCTGAGCTAAGGTTTCTTAGTATTTCGTAGGTGAATGCTGTCTGAAACTTATGATTTGGGATATGTAAATTACTATTTCGGGCTTTTCTGAGTTGGATTTCTTAGTCTTTCATAGGTGTGTAGTGTCTGAAACCTATGATTTGGGATGTGTAGTTTGCTATTTTCGACTTTTCTGAGCTAGGTTTCTTAGCCTTTGATAGGTATGTGTTGTCAGAACATTATGATTTGGGATGTGTAGTTTTCTATTTCAGGCTTTTCTGAGCTAAGGTTTTCTAGTATTTCGTAGGTGAATGTTGTCTGAAACCAATAGTTTGGGATGTGTAATTTGCTATTTCCGACTTTTCATAACCGGATTTCTTAGTCTTTCGTAGGTGTGTGGTGTCTGAAACCTATGATTTGGGATGTGTGGGTTGCTATTTCAGGCTTTTCTGAGTTGGATTTCTTAGTCTTTCATAGGTGTGTAGTGTCTGAAACCTATGATTTGGGGTGGGTGGATTGCTACTTTTGACTTTTCTGAGCTGGAATTCTTAACCTTTCATAGGTGTTTGTTGTCTGAAACCTATAGTTTGGGATGACTAGTTTGCTATTTCTGACTTTTCTGAGCTAGGTTTCTTAGCCGTTCATAGGTGAGTGTTGTCTGAAACCTATGATTTGGGATATGTAATTTGCTATTTCTGACTTTTCATAACCGGATTTCTTAGTCTTTCGTAGGTGTGTGATGTCTGAAACCTATGATTTGGGGGTGTGTGGGCTGATATTTTTTGACTTTTCTGAGCAGGATTTCATAGCC
>NC_142801.1:59881051-59884971 GCF_049724085.1 Artemia sp. Qi Xiang Cuo
TGTGTGTGTGTGTAAGTTTTCGTGTGCATGTGTAAGTTTTTGTGTGTGTAAGTTTTGGCGTGTGTGTGTAAGTTTTCGTGTCTGTGTGTGTAAGTTTTGTGAGTGTGTGTGTGTGTAAGTTTTTGTGGGTGTGTGTGTGAGTTTTTTTGTGTTCATGTGTTTGTTTGTGTGTGTGTGTGTGTGGGTGTGTTTTTGTGTGTGTGTGTGGGTAATTTTTGGCGTGTGTGTGTGTGTTTTCGTGTGTGTGTGTTTGTATGTTTTGTGTGTGTAAGTTTTTGTGTGCATTTAAGTTTTTGTGTGAATGTAAGTTTTCGTGTGCATGTGTAAGTTTTTGTGTGCTTCCCAAATCATAATTTTCTGAAAGGACACACCTATGAAAGGCTAAGAAATCTAGCTTAGAAAAGTCAAAAATAGCAAATTAACCATCCCAAATCATAGGTTTCAGTCAACACACACCTACGAATGGCTATGAAATCCTGCTCAGAAAAGTCAAAAAATATCAACCCACACACCCCCAAATCATAGGTTTCAGACATCACACACCTACGAAAGACTAAGAAATCCGGTTATGAAAAGTCAGAAATAGCAAATTACATATCCCAAATCATAGGTTTCAGACAACACTCACCTATGAACGGCTAAGAAACCTAGCTCAGAAAAGTCAAAAATAGCAAACTAGTCATCCCAAACTATATGTTTCAGACAACAAACACCTATGAAAGGCTAAGAAATCCAGCTCAGAAAAGTCAAAAGTAGCAATCCACCCACCCCAAATCATAGGTTTCAGACACTACACACCTATGAAAGACTAAGAAATCCAACTCAGAAAAGCCTGAAATAGTAACCCACACATCCCAAATCATAGGTTTCAGACACCACACACCTACGAAAGACTAAGAAATCCGGTTATGAAAAGTCGGAAATAGCAAATTACACATCCCAAACTATTGGTTTCAGACAACATTCACCTACGAAATACTAGAAAACCTTAGCTCAGAAAAGCCTGAAATAGCAAACTACACATCCCAAATCATAATGTTCTGACAACACATACCTATGAAAGGCTAAGAAACCTAGCTCAGAAAAGTCGAAAATAGCAAACTACACATCCCAAATCATAGGTTTCAGACACTACACACCTATGAAAGACTAAGAAATCCAACTCAGAAAAGCCCGAAATAGTAATTTACATATCCCACATCATAAGTTTCAGACAGCATTCACCTACGAAATACTAAGAAACCTTAGCTCAGAAAAGTCTGAAATAGCCAACTACTCATCCCAAACTCGAAGTTTCAGACAACAAACACCTATGAGTGACTAAGAATCCTAGCTCTGAAAAGTCCAAAAAGCAAACTACACCTCCCAAATCATAATTTTCTGAAAGGACACACATATGATAGGCTAAGAAATCTAGCTCAGAAAAGTCAAAAATAGCAAATTAACCATCCCAAATCATAGGTTTCAGTCAACACACACCTACGAATGGCTAAGAAATCCAGCTCAGAAAAGTCAAAAAAATAGCAACCCACACATCCCAAATCATAGGTTTCAGACACCACACACCTACGAAAGACTAAGAAATCCGGTTATGAAAAGTCGGAAATAGCAAATTACATATCCCAAATCATAGGTTTCAGACAACACTCACCTATGAACGGCTAAGAAACCTAGCTCAGAAAAGTCAAAAATAGCAAACTAGTCATCCCAAACTATAGGTTTCAGACAACAAACACCTATGAAAGGCTAAGAAATCCAACTCAGAAAAGTCAAAATTAGCAATACACCCATCCCAAATCATAGGTTTCATACAACACACACCTATGAAAGACTAAGAAATCCATCTCAGAAAAGTCAAAAATAGCAAACTACATATCCCAAATCATCGGTTTCAGTCAACACACACCAACGAAAGACTAAGAAACCTAGCTCAGAAAAGTCAAAAATAGCAAACTATTCATCCCAAACTATTGGTTTCAGACAACATTCACCTACGAAATACTAGAAAACCTTAGCTCAGAAAAGCCTGAAATAGCAAACTATACATCCCAAATCATAATTTTCTGACAACGCATACCTATGAAAGGCTAAGAAATCCAGCTCAGAAAAGTCGAAAATAGCAAACTACACATCCCAAATCATAGGTTTCAGACACCACACACCTATGAAAGACTAAGAAATCCAACTCAGAAAAGTCAAAAATAGCAAACTACATATCCCAAATCATAAGTTTCACTCAACACACACCAACGAAAGGCTAAGAAACCTAGCTCATAAAAGCCTGAAATAGCAAACTACTCATCCCAAACTATTGGTTTCAGACAACATTCACCTAGGAAATACTAGGAAACCTTAGCTCAGAAAAGCCTGAAGTAGCAAACTACACATCCCAAATCATAGGTTTCAGACAACACACATCAACGAAAGACGGGTGCTCGGGGAGAGCCTTTGAGGGTCTGTGGGTCCCTTGAGGGTCGGTGGTCCTTTGGGAGCTCGGGGGGACCTTTGGGGACCGGGGGATGGGCTTTGGGGGTCCGGGGATGGCATTTGGGGGCCTGGGGGGGCGTTTGGGGCGCCGGGTGGGCCTTTGGGTGCCTGGGGGTCATTGGGGGTCGGGGGGTGGGCCTTGGGGACCCGGTTGGTCCTTTGGGAGCTCGTTGGGCCTTTGGGGGGCCCGGGGATGGCATTTGGGGGTCTGGGTGGGCCTTTGGGGCGCCGGTGGCCCTTTGGGAGCTTGGGGGGCCTTTGAGTGTCCGGGGGGGGGCAGTTGGGGGCCTGGGGGACATTTGGGGACCGGTGGAGGGCCTTTGGGAGCTTGGGGGGCCTTTGAGGACCGGGGGCTTCCTTCGGGGTTGGGGTAGGAGGATTGGAACCCTTTGGGGTTGGGTTAGAGGACCTCACAACACTGTTCAAATGAAACTTGTGTATTATAACGACCACAGAGTTTCACCATTAAATTCTCTTCTAAAATCTCTTCAAAATCTTCTTTTAAAATGTCTCTATCTGTTTCGCCGAAATAGTTCCATAACCTGTCTAAAACGGTTTCGCCCAAATAATCCCTAAACGCAAATTCAGCGTGTTCCTTTGTTATTGGCATCTCTGCGCTAACGCATTTCAAATTAATAGGAAACCTTTTCGCGCGCTAAAACAATTCATCGCTAAGATGTTTCTTGCCTAATTGTTTCCATGTCCTTTGGTTATTAATATCCTTTGGAGTTCGACCAGTAGAACTGTTCCCGAGGCAAAGACATTAATGATTTGGATCTATTCCTGGAGAAATGTTTCTAGGCGAAAATTTTTAAAGTCTGACAGATGATGTCATTGATTGATTGATCTGTCAAGAAAGGGGAAATTAATTTGTTGTTTCTAAGGGGAATTATTGATTCACGATAGGTGAATTGAGGTCGACAGCACTGGTGTTCCAAGGTTGATGTTGTTGTTGTTGTAAGTGCACGCTCTCAGCGAACTTTATGTAAATCAAGTTCACAGGTGCTACTCGTGACAGGACCACGTGGTTTATGGTTTTCCAAGTGACAAAGTTCCTGTTTTTTCAAGTGAGAAAATTCCTGTTTTTTCATTCTCACTGAGAAAACCATAAAACAGACATGAAATGCTGTTGACATCCATATATATGAGAAAGTTACTGTTTTTTCAAATTCTCACTGACAAAAAAACCATAAAACATCCATAATTTGATGTTGACATCCGAGAAAAACATCAAATAAATAGAACAAAATACATATCCAACCATGAAAACAACCATAAATGCGAGAAAATCCATGGTTTTCCAAGTGAGAAAATTCCTGTTTTTTCCTTCTCAGTGAGAAAACCATAAACCACGTGGTTCTCGTGCCAATATATGATGTTAAAAAAAGTGGTAGGTGGCAGCAGGGGTGCCGTCCTGGAGTAGCACCTCCCCC
>NC_142801.1:59885471-59957971 GCF_049724085.1 Artemia sp. Qi Xiang Cuo
TTTCCCTCTCTCTTCATTCTTCGGTAACAGTTTGTTATTTCATTTGTAAAAAAAAACATTGCCATTTGATCCAGCCCAAGTCGCGTCTATTATTTTGTTTTTAATAATAAATGATTCTAAAATTGATCAACATAGTTTTTTATAAGGCCATTACTGAATTTATTTAGATTATATCTGAATCTTTTGGATATATTATTTAGATTACGTCTAAAAGAGTATATTCCATGTTGTGTATATGGAACACTGTAGCTTATATATAATAGAACACTGTATATCACTAATTATATATACAATGATATGGAACAAGAACAATAATGTAAAACTGATAATAAACAAAGGAATACACGTTGTAGGTCGAATGGGGGGGGGGGGGTGGAGGTCTTTAATCTATTATTCTGATTGGCAAACTCTGAATTGAATTCCTACCATTACTGAATTAAAATAGATTGATTATGTAGTCTGAAAAAGTAAGAGCATGGGTAGACTGACACCACGAAGAAGGCGTTAATTTTGAACTGTGGAGGGTACCAAAAAGGGGGGTGGTATAAAATTTAAATAATCTGGGAGTCAGGAGGCCCTCCCCCCCCCCAAAAAAAATGCAAAATTTATCGTCCTATTTCATAGCGTATATCAAAATGGCAAAGCTTAGTCAAATCTCAGGATTTTTTGTTGTTAAAAAACGTAGTAACTATGTTTTTGAGGATAACACCACTCCCCACAGCCCCTGGGGCAAAAGTTTGCAAGTAAATAAATTTGTCCATTGTTTACCTATAGTATTTCTTATTGGGAAGTAGACATTTTTCGGGGAGGAGGGGAATTTTCTACGGGGATGATTTTCCGTGAAGGGAAGTTCCCGAGGGATGAAATTTCCAAGACAAATTTTGTACTGGGAGAATTTCGCCTCCAGAAAGAACTTCCTACTGGAGAACCTTTTTATCTGGGGGTGGGGTGTTTTTGGAAGAATTTTCCAGAGGATAATTTTCGGTGTGATTTTGAAAACAATCAGAAATGAAGGTCTTTTTCAAACGAAAGTAGACGAAGAAAATTTTTTCTGCCAGAATCGTTCGGAAGAAGTTTTGCGGGGGTAATTTCCAGCTAGAGTGGAATTGTCTGGAGGGAATTTTCCTGGTGGGGGGTATTTTATGTGTGAAAAAACTATATAGGGAGGGATTTCCGGTGAGGGAAAGGAATTTTCCATGGAGGATGAAGCTGGATTCCTGGCATTATTTAAAAAAGATCAGAAGTTAAATTAAAAAAAAAAAGGTTCTTCAACTGAAAGTGAGGAACAACATCAAAACTTAAGGCCAATCTCCTTCCCAACGTACCAATGGTATTTTTCAGTAAAAGGAAAAATCGACAGAACTCGGAAACAGGAGTAAATTCCTGGAAGACAAATATATCTTAGCCTCCTTAGACATTTATCTAAAAAAAGGCTGCCGCAACGTTTACTTTTCTATTCTCTGAAATCTTTGAAATAGTGTCCGCTATTTGTTTCTTTTTTCATTTAGTTTACGGACCAGGAATTGATTTTGATCTGATCTGAGTCAAAAATGCCTTAGAAAGAAGTAGAAAGCAACAAGATGTTGTAAAAAACATTGTCACAAAAAAAGGTTCGGCAAAGCCCTAGTTTGCTGAAGAAGACCCGTGGAAACATTTTCAGTGTCCTTTATGATGCTAAATTTTTCGGGTCGTTGTTTTCTGCTATAACCTCGGTGAAAGAGATCCTGGCCCCATAGTAACCGAAAATTGAATTTATGCAATTTTCGAAAAAGTAAAACTAAAAATTCCTTTTCCATCCAGACTCAAGATTAGTAAGTTAGGAATAGGAAATTCCTATAATGGGAAAGTACCAAAATTGGTATACTTATACTTTCAAACCTACTCTTGAGTTTAAAATTACTCTATTATTTTTTATTATCATTATATTATATTTATTATTATTCGTAAATTTGTTGCAACAGACATACTGGTGTCGTATGAAAAGCCACATTATAAGCTGATAGAAGAAGCTTACCTACCATTAGGTCCATTTCATCCACTAGCACGATTATTTTGATTTGCGTTTGTTTACTATAGTTTTTAGTTCTGTAGTAAGAAAAGTTTTGTTCTGTATGTGTTTTTCTCTTTTTGTTTTGTTACTTTACTTCTTGTTATCTAGTGGGTTAAAAATAAATTATTATTACAATTATTTGGTCCGATGACGTTAGCGAGATCTTTCCTCTGAGCACCGCTAGCGGCTCATGACGGCGTAAAAATAGAAAACATGTATTTTAGTAGAAAAGCACAGAGTTGGAATCATTCAGGGGGGTTTACAGGCTCATTAATTCTAGAAGAGCCTATTTGACAATTTTGAGCCCCCATCTTGAGCCGGTGGCTGAACCGGCGGCATAAAAAGCTTGCAACTTCAATTTGTTCCTTTTATACGTACAAGCGAAATGGTAGTTTATTTGTTAGAAAAAGAGCTTGCATCAGAAAGCACACTAAAATAAGCCTCCTTCCTCAGCTACTCTGGAAACAGGTTTGGTACTGGCAGCTCATATACAGGTAGATGATTCAAAATTATGGTTACTGATGATCGAGTTTCATAATATGATTTTTTTTTTCAGGAACAAAACAAAAGGGAAGAACAACGTAAAGGAACCAGTAAATCTTGTTCGACTTCTTCAGTAACAGAAGACTCTAGAGGAGAAGAGAGTCTGGCACTTCTAAGGCCATGTGGTGCAGAACCATCCGATAATGACATAGATATTTCAACAGTCCCAGATGTGAACTGCGTCGTAAATTTGTGTCATTTCCTTCACGAAATGACAGTAGTGACTATGCATAAGACTAAATGCAAGAACGGGCAGACTAAACTTAAAGTGAATACAGTGAAGAATGATGGACTCAAAACAAAGTTGACCATTGAATGCCTTTCATGGTGCTGGACAAAATGAATAAAAAGGGAGCCAGATTTCCCTATTACCACAGTAAAGAAATGCCTAAGTAGCTTCGGTGCAAGCAAGTCGAGCACCGTAAATGAACTATATCAAAAGTTATGTGGTGACGTCAATTTGAAGGATGTCTGGGGCGTAATTGGCACTGGCGGAGGATATGCTTCACTTAGCGAAATATTAAGCGTGATAGGATTGAAAATTATATCACCGGAAATGTTTATGCGTATTGAATGGCTATTAGGCACAGCATGGCTGAATGCCCTAACTGATATCTTGATAGAAAATGGGCATGAATCATTGCAATTAGCCATGGGTCAAGACAGATACATGAACGACTCTTACTGGAGAAAAGTTGTTTGTGATGGTGGGTGGAACAAACGCAGTAAAGGCCACGACTACACTGCGAAAGGCTGCGTGGCAGTGATCATCGACGCCTATACACATAAATTGCTATATGTAGGCATAAAAAATAAGCATTGCTACGTTTGCTACAGTTCAGAGAAGGCTAAAAAGAGTCCCAAGAACCACCTCTGTCTTATGAACTATAAGGGGCCTTCAAAAAGCATGGAAACTGAAATTCTTGTCGAAGGTTTCCGTGCGAGCGAAGACATGTATAACCTACAGTACATGCGCTACATCGGAGATGGGGACTCTAGCGTCTATTTAAAACTGAAGCAGAGTGTTTCATATGGATCTCTCATCCAGAAAGAAGAATGGGCAAATCACGTAACAAAAAATTACACTTCGTACCTTCATAACTTGGCCAAGAAGAACAGGGGTTTGCACGCAAAATTCTTAACAACTGATGTCATTCAGAAGCTTACTAAGAACTTACGTGACAGCATAAAGAAAAACTCAGAGGATAACGGGACTGCTGGGAATCTCAAACAGCTATTACGGAGAGGTCCCGACCATGTGTTTGGAAATCACACATATTGTGGACGCGGGCTGTGCCAAAAAGAAATCAATTACCAGAAGGGAGTTTGGTAGAGGAATGCTGGAACATTTTCCCGAAAAAAGTTATAGAAGACGTCAGAGCAGGTGTCAAGAATGTATGTCGTAAGGCGGAATTACTAAAGAATGACTCTACAACCAACCTGGCAGAGTTACATGTCGGTTGCAGCAAAGTTCATAGGTGGAAAACAGATAAGTCGTTCAAAATTTTGGTCGTACCACGCAAGAATTCACGGAGCGAGCCTATCCTATTCATTAGGTCCTAAGTGGCATTCTATGACGTGGAAAAAAATGTTTGGTTTTAGCCCTTCTAAGACGACAAAAGATTACTGCACAAAGACTGCCAAGCTCCGGGCCCGGTCGAGACTCAGTTTGAAGAGGCATTTCACTTCTATGGGAGGACGGTATCAGGCTAAAAAGAAAAGTAACGGAAGTTATTCTAATGGTGGCCAAGACTACGGGTTGAATTGCAACAAGCTTGATATGACTACCGAAGAACTGGAGACGGCAAAGGTTGCATATGTAGAACATAACTTAAATCTGAATGAAACTGAGCTTCATCAGCTTCATGAAAAGACCAAAGGACAGTCAAGGAACGATTATTGGGTTTATAAGAGAACGAATCGCATTACAAGCACTTACTTCCATAGAATCGCATCCCGAAAAAGCAGCACAAAAAGCGCCCCAATCGTGAAAGCTATTCGGAATGGTGGGTGCGGTTTTCAATCTGTGGCTACGCTTAGAAGTTTACAATTGGAGCCTGTTGCTCTTGCGGTATACGAGAACAAATCAGGCATGTCAATTGTAGAAAGTGAAGAATTGGGCCTTCTGATACACTCAAATTTTCAATATCTTGGCTGTTCTCTCGATGGCCGCTTGCTTGATGGCACACCAGTTGAAGTAAAAACAGTAAACAATATCCCCTAGGGGAAGACAATCAGAGAAGCAGCTAATGAAAAAGGTTTAGTAAAGAATTTCTTCTAGGTGCCTTCATATTCGGGGTCGCAATTGAAGAAAAAGCACAAGTATTATGGACACATACGAGGAAAACTCGAAATCATAAATCGAGACGAATGTCATTTAGTCGTATTCCACAACGAGCACGACTGGGAAGTGGTGGTTGTTCCGCGATCGAGGGAATACTGGTCTAGGATATTGCCTAAACTTGATCAGTTTTGGAATGAATCCTTGCTACCAGAAATCCTAGATTCAAGAATTTTAAGAAGCATGTCAATTAGAGAACCGCCATCAGTTCTAGCTGCTTTAAAAAATAAGTCTAGCGGGCCTGCAGACCGTCCAGGTTTGAAGCGTAAAGAGAACACGGAGCCAGTTATTGCAAAAAAGATGCGCGTTCTCAAGCCAAAGAGGAAGAATATGGAAGCAGAACACTGGAGCGATTCTTATAGTTTAGACTTGAGTGAAATCGACTGGTCTGACGATGAAAGTGAATGACAAGTGGCGACTTCGTAAACGCGACTGGTTATTTCGTGTCATATTATCATGTAGTCGAATTGGATTGGTTCTTGGAAGCATAAATATAACCAATATATAACGTTTGCTTAGTGCCTTTGTGTAGGCTCTATATTTTTGTATAGGCTCTATATTTTAGTTTGCCTTTTGATGTTTTTCTTATTGTATCTCATCATTTTTTTTTATCTAGTCAGTGGTTTTGCCGATAAATAGCTTAGAAAAGTCGTAAAAAAACAATAATTATTATTGAATTTTGGCTGGAATAGGCAAATACGGGTACTCTTGAACTCAGGGACCAAATACGTTTTTGGCAAATAGCGGGAAGACAGGGAAACGCATAGAAATTTTTTCAGAGGTGGAAATTATTTTTATAATTTTTTTGAAAATTTTAATAAAATCTTAAAAATTTGAAAAAATTCTGATTTAAAAGAGACCCGAATCTCCACCCCCCTGCATACGTGCCTGAAGAAGAGATATAGCTTTCTACACTTTGTATAATCTTTTGCAATAAAAAAAACAACAAGAAATGGAGGTCGAGGATAAAACAATATTTGGCAGTGACTGGATCCTCCCCCATTCCCCCACCCCCCAAAAAAACAACAATAATTCGGAAGCAAAACTCGGAAGCAAAATATAAGTCTAGCAGGCCTGCAGACCGTCCAGGTTTGAAGCGTAAAGAGAACACGGAGCCAGTTATTGCAAAAAAGATGCGCGTTCTCAAGCCAAAGAGGAAGAATATGGAAGCAGAACACTGGAGTGATTCTGATAGTTTAGACTTGAGTGAAATCGACTGGTCTGACGATGAAAGGGAATGACAAGTGGCGACTTCGTAAACGCGACTAGTTATTTCGTGTTATATTATCATGTAGTCGAATTGGATTCGTTCTTGGAAGTATAAATATAACCAATATATAACGTTTTCTTAGTACCTTTGTGTAGGCTCTATATTTTTGCGTAAGCGAGGTTTGAGCCCCTGTTGCTGCAGAAATCGTTGATTGAATTCGCTCGATTTGTTTTGTATTTTTTTGGACTTTTATTTTCACTGTTTGGATATTCGTTTTATGTCAAAAGCAACCGAGCTATGACCACTTTCTCACCAGACAGTACCCCAATTGGCCACATTGGACTCGCCAAAATACCTACCCGGCGCAAAAATTGCGTCTTTAGCCCCTTGGAAAGACTCATCTGTAGCGGAGAAGGGTAGTCAAAGGGCGTTCATACAACCAGGAAGCATGTTAAACCTATCTTTGGGAAATTACAGTGATGCATATAAACAATAAAATGAAGTTAGATTAACTAGACCTGTCTATAGAGACAAAGAATCCCTATTTCTCATTTTGTTTTCTGATGCCACTCTTTTTTACCCAAAATCACTCTTTTTTTGGATTTTTTCCCTATCTCGAGCCTCGGTTAGTTGGGAACCCTGCTTATCCTGACCTCAAATAATCTAGAATCTCGTCCACAAGTCAATTATTCTTAGTCAAAGTTGTCCTCATAAGCGGTTTCACAAATTTGCACTTTTCTATTTCTAGCTCTGCCATTTCGAAGAGAACAAATATTATCGTATCTCTAACCATCTCGGAGTATTGAGCGTCACATCCAGAAAAAAAACCGTATGAAATCGAAGTATCGCTTCGCGACACAAATAAAATATCGTTAGCATCCTCGGAGGAAAAAATCTGGGTACAGTCCGGGACAGATGCTTCCCAATAAACTGAGGTGGGGCTATTGAAGAGATCAAACAGTGAGTCATGAGTACAGAGCGCCCTTTCGAACTTAGACGATTACAAAATAAATCATTCTATTATTATCAGTATTTCTCTTCATTTCTCTGTATTTCTTCAGATTGTCTTTTCAATAGGAGTTCATGTAAAGCACTGACAACGCTTATTTCTGCAATTGTACATTTTCTCGGAACTAATACACTTCTCGCAGAACTTTTTGTTGCTACCTCGCTCTGTCCTCTTACAGCCCAAAGGGTGAATTTACACGATTGACATCTGACGCACCACAAACGCATCTGATAATGCCAAAACATTAGTGAGCCTAGTGACGTATGAGGCGGGTGGATTGTGACCTGCTGGTCTAGAAGTCCACCTGCCGGGGGAAGGAGGTTAACCTTAAGTACAATTCCAAGTACTTGCATACATACTTACATATATTTTTTGAAGAGTACTTTAAGTACATACTTAAATACATTTTTCTTGTATTTATCGGTACTTAAGTGCCAAATACATTTTTGTCTTGAGCTTCACTGAAGTCTTCTAGAAATTAGAACAGATTCGTGAGAATTCACTACCAGCTTTCACAAGTATATGAAGGTAAGTGTATGGTGAAGAAAACAAATAGTTTTTGTCTTCTGAATTATAGGACTCATCAGGCTTCTGAAAATAGGCTTTTGTTTGACAACTATTATCTATTTACCATGATCGTTGAACAGCCTTAACTTTCTAAAAATTATGTACAACTGCATTTAAACTTTAGAAGCACAGTTGCTGACAGATAGAGAGAGTTCAGGAAGAGGGGAACTGTAGCGTGGCTTTGGAGCTAGGTCACACGAGATAGTTCATAGCAGATAGCAGATAGTTCCTTATATTAGTTTGAGTATTTTCAGCTAGTTTCCATCTTCAAGAAGATCTTAAATAAATTCCTACAGTTAGCTGCCGGTTATCTTGACAAACACACTTTGGGTTAGGATTAATATCAATATGTAGGGCCTTCTCTTTCTTCTCTCAGGCAGGCTCGCAAATTGCTGTGGGGCAGGGAAGCAGTTATCCCCTCCTTCTTGCTTTACAATGTTTATCTTAAAGTTTTACCTTCTCTAAAATAATTGTTTAAAAGGAACATACAAGGAACATTACACTTTCTAATTATATATTTCTACAGTTTCCGCCGCTTCGCAGGAGAAAAATACCGTTTTCAAACCGTTCACTCGCCCTTTAACAGAAAATATTCACCACTTTAAAGAATTTCTTTAAATATAATATAGTCGTCACGTTTTTGATTTTGTCTCACACTTTTGCAGCCCTCTCCCATAGGAAAAGGGCTAGTGACATCTTTGGCTACAACTATAAGTACTTTATACCAGAGTGTAATTTTAAATCATAGCCAATCCCCTCTACACTTCCCAAAATCTTTGATCTGCCATTGTATCTATTTTGTAAATACTAGAAAAAATAAGCTTTTTGGTTGAAAATTTGCATAGTTTTCCGCCGCGAGACAGCAAAAGTCTTAGAAGTTTGCCTCCCCTACCGGTATTCTTCTGTATTCACACCATTGCTCTTAGGCCTTAGGTTTAAGAAAACATCTTTGCTCTTAGGGCTCAGGCACCAAATTAAAAATTATGGTTACCAGGCACCTAAATCACGAAAATTAAAGCCCATGCCAAATCATTCAATAATTGGATGAAAATAGGTATATGAACAAAAGGCTTTAGATGACCTACTACCATCATATTTTTAATTGTTTGAGCAGAGCGTATGCTATTTAATCATACTTGGTCCGATTTTTTTTTTCATTACCATCTTAAATCCTCTAATCTTCATATTCTTTAAATCCCCAAATAAACCAATGCTATTTCAATATATTTGCAATGTCTTCCGTTTATAGTATTAAGAATTTTTTGTAGCGTGTCCAGCCTCGTTCGCCTCAGACATTTGTCAAATACAAGGAGGAAGCAGAAACACAGTATTCTGAAAGTAAAAGACTCCTTATGGATGATGAAGGAAATGAAGAAAGCATGAAAGAGCCACTGCAAGATTCATGTTCTCTTCCAAGTACAAGTAGCTCTGAAAAGCTGCAAAATTATGAAAGAGCAAGAACCTCAAGTGGACATTTTTTTGGAAAAGAGACTGGTGAAACTAATTAAAAGCCAAATTGATGGTAAGTTTACAGTTTACTTAAAAACTGAGTCATAGGGACCACGAAGGCTGGACTGGGGCCCCAAACCCAAGAAAACGTAAATTTCTCGGCATTTCTTTATTAATTTATAGGTTTTTTATTATCCCCCTTAATTTTCTTAACTAAATCATTTCCAGTTTATTTTATTAATTCACTGATCTTTTTGTTCCATCTTCCTTTTATTTCTTTGTCACACAATTTTTTTTTTAATTTGTGAACTATTTTTCAACCACTTTCGAATGTTTAGTTACTTCCCAGCTTTATCAAAATAGCACAATGGTAAGAGCACATCCCGAGGCTGTGTTAACTTAGATTGTAATCTTGGATGAGACATTATATTTCTTTTAAATTGGAAAATAAAAAATTTGAAAATATTAAACATAAGTGAAAATTCGGGACAAAAAATTGATTCGTTTATGCATAGTTTGATCTTTTTTATTTGTATTCCTCAACTCATCGACTTTTTCCGTTTATGCATTTAAAACCTAGATAAATTTGGTGTTTATCTTATGTAAAACCCAATACTTTTTGTGTCTCTCGTGTTCACTTATATTCATATATTCTTGAGAAAAAAAATTCTCTGCTTTGTAGTTCATTTTGAAAATGAGTTTATTTTTTTCATTGTTTGACCCCCTCCACAAAAAATTCTTTGTACGTGCCTGGACTTGTGAGACCCATCAAAATAGCTTTAGACTAACATTCTTGTGGTTGAATTGTGTGAACTCTTCTTTTATTTCTGACTTTCGTTTGGTTGGGAGTTACGAATCAAATTACAAACGGAAAAATGCATATTATGCAAAATAACTGTTGTGTCGTATAAGAACTAAAGACAACGATTAAAATAATTTTTGTTCGATAAAATTAAAACAAAACAAAAACTCTGTCACTCGGAATTGCTTAAATCTTCATGTTCGAGCAATGTAAATTTGAAGCTAGAGGAGGTGAAACTGAGACTGAGCCTATCTAAAATATTAAACGGGAAGAAAGCTTTTAGAATGATTTTTTGGGTGTTTTTAAGAAACTTGATTTATTAAGATCGTTTTTATTGAAATTTAACAAAAAAAAATTTAGTTGTTTTTCTTCTTTTCTTCAAAGCTCTAAAGTGTCCTGTGTGTATTGATTTGCCTTTTATTTTGTATGTATTACTCATCAAATTTTGGTTCAAAACACCAAAAATGGCATTTAAAAACAACAAGATATGCTAAATAGTAGCCTGGGGTTTTATACACGCATCCGGGGGGGGGGTTCTTTCTGTTGTGCAGGTAAACTGGAAGCAGCACTTGCAGTTGAATAAATAGGAATTTCCTGAAGGTAAAGAAGCATGAATTGTCATTATTGTATACTTTTTAGGCACCTTTTAAAAGTTGGAGGGAAGATTTTTAATGAGATTACGTAAAAATATATTTTTCAAATTATACAGGCAAAAAATGTCCCACCCCCTTTAAGTACCGCTCTTGATAGCGAAATTAAGGCACCCTGCCTTGAAAAGAGACTTTCCTGTCAAAAGTGACGTTTTTAAGAGTTAGACGTTATGAAATTTTGATAACTGGTGTCGAGCCCTGTGTTGCCAGACGGGCTTGTTTTCCACCCCGCGGGCTTGTTTTAACCGTCAAGGGCGGGCAAAATTCCGGAGTGGGCGTGGGGGCCGTGGGGCGGGACAGTGGGCTTTTTTGTACAAAATGCGTTTTTTTTGACTGAAAGTTTGGAACCAAACAAATATTCCAGAGTCACGGTGGATCAGCCGTGGTTATGCAGTGAAAAGACAAAAAGCTCTCCGTTTGGAGGTTGAATACTTTCTATTCTGAAACGTTTCTCCATTAGGAATTTATTTCCGCATGGCTGAGATGGTTCTACGTTAGGAGTCTTACAAGTTACAAGGAATTTTATTGCTGCTCAGATTAAGGCATGACTTGAATTTTATGCCAATTTATCCTTTTTTTTATATTTTTGACAGATCTGGCCCAATCTTTTTGTGGCCTTGGCTTAGTCTACAATTGGGGCTGTTTCTAAAAATTCATGTCAAGAAAACAATTTTTACTTTTTAGAGTGTGGATTTTTCTGATTGTAATGTTACGCACCTTGATAAGGAAACATGTCAAGAAAAAAATTCTTGCCTGATAATTAATATACAAAAATTATTGTTTTTGATATCATGCTTGTAGCCCTGCTATACAATACCCCAAGGCCACCTCCCTTTATTTGCAAAGACATGGCTGAAATTCATCCATTGTACCAGTAAATTTAATCAACTATGATAAAACAAAACCAGTAAAATAAGTTGCTGATATGAAGAAGAATGCATTATAAATATCTAATTTGGGTTTTATATTTGCACATTAGGAGAAGGAGTTAGGGATATATTATAGCTGAGATACATTCTATATGTATTATCTACAATTATTCTGCATATTATGAATTGTTTTCTTAACATGTTTCCTTCTCTACATGTTCTTCTCTAAACTGTTGTAGTTAACACTTTTTAACTGCAAGTTTATTTTACTTTACAGCCCCCCCCCATACTGTGCAAATATACTTGGGTACCCATAGGCTGAAGTATCGGGGAGGGGGTGCACCTGGTCTAATTGGCACTTCCAGGGTTGTATAATTAAAATCTCAATACAAAATATCATAGGCAGCACAATAGTGCTGCCTAAGTAAAGAGCAATGTGGGCACAATATATTGTTTTTTTTTAGACCAGGGTACTTCTTAAAGAAAGAAATGTCACAGGAACTTCAAAAAGATACTCATGGAGGGCAACCATCTCCCCCTCCCCCACATCAATCACTTCCCCAAACTCATCCAATCAAAATTTTCAGATAGCCATTTTGTTCAGCATAGTTTAAAGGTTCAGAAATTATTATTTTGAGAATGCCCCCCCCCCCACAACCCTCAGAACAATAGTACAAAGCGAATAAAACACCATACTCAGGAATCAAACACAAGAAATATTCAGGGAGAAATTGAATTAAGTCAAAAAAAAATATGAGCATGTGGATTTTCAAAAAGATGACAAAGCAATATCTCAAGAACAACTTATATTATTAAGTTAGATCTTTAAGAGTAAATTGTGGGGGATTTTGAACTAGCCAGAAGGCACTATGTGTATACATTTAGTACTACAACTACAGTTCCTGTAACTAATGATGCTAAGAGTACTAAGGTGAAGGCATGGGCGTAGGGAAGGGGGGCCGCGGCCCCCCCCTAGAACTTCAAATTTACGATAGATATTAGCGAGAACTTTCCGTATGTTGGAATTTTTTGTTGGATGTTACCTGGTAGATGATTAAAAGAGCTGGAAATAAACAGAAATTTCCAAATATCGTTTGCTATATCAACATTTACGTTTCGATCTTTAATATTGATTTTCGGTCCGATATATAGATAGGAGACTGGCCCACGATTGGCTGATTTTGACTTGTTTAATTCTCCATGAATTGATTCAAGCGATAGGGAGTTGCTGATCATGTCAAAGCAAAAGTAACTCATTCAATACCATCCTTGAAAAAGACAATTAGAAATACTCCGCCATTTTTCCACCTGGATGTCTCTCATATCCAAGTGGTCAAGAGTGCCAAACCTGGGCCATCCCGGCACTGGTTCGGTCGTCTCTGCCTTAAGTTTGGCCACCGGACAAAAGAAAAAGAAAAGTGACCAGGGGAACATTAAAGCTTGTTTTTCGGCTATAAAATTAAGAAAGAATATGGTCAGCATAAAATACTACAAAATGAAATCCATTAAGGTTTTAAAAAAATGTCTGAAGAGTTGTTGTATACAGGATCATGCTGTATACTCTAACTTTAACTCTGGTTGCCAGAGACACGCCTTTTGCTTTTTAGTCGTTTCACTTTTCTGACTTTCTTCCGTTCCAGGACTAGGGCTTTTTGGCAGATACAGCTTTTATCCTAGCAGTAATACATTCTTTCATAGGGGTGTCAGTGAGCACTTCTGACTTTTTCATATTTTTTTCCTGTTGATTTTTTGGGTTTGACTTGATAGATAAAATGCTGCGAGTAAAGCAAAGAATGAAAGGCAGTCCTCCAGCCAGAAGTATTTTCTGAGCTGATCATCATGGTTCCTTGTAAAGCTCCCCTGAGTACAATTTCCAGGTACTGTTTTTGTGGGGAAATAAGTAGAGGAGGGACTGTGTTCCCAACACATTAACACCAGCACCAATCGTGGTCAACTGACCTCTTTCTGCTGACGTGACCTTCCCTACTTACTTCTGGCCTCGCTGTGCAATGATTTTACCAGGCTTGTGGATTTTTTCAGACCTGATTCGTCAAAACTTCAAATGTCTTGTGGTCTGAACATGTGTTTATATAGGCCTCAATCCAGGTTGTTAAAGAAAGCTCCTACACTTTGACAGTTGAAAGCAGTTGTCCGTCATAGGCTTGTACCTATTGGCGTTCTTACTGATAGAGTTTTAGGTCAATCCATAAAACCACGGTACCAATCTTTACCTGTAATTCCTCCACTGTTTCCACTGCCTTTGCAGTTCCGTTATCCGGTACTTTTATGCTCTTAATAATGGCATAAGTGTATGGAAATTTACATGCTTCTAGAGGAATACAGTCGAAAGCATATCAGCTAACGTTTTCAAGTAAGTTTTTAGTTTTTTTGCTTGTTCCTCTGTAAATATTGATCATGGGTTGTAACAGGGTGTAAGGAAATTCAGGTCCAGACTTTTTAGAGGGATATTCAGCTTCTCAACTTTTTTTTATGTAGTCTTACAGTGTTCCTCTAGGGACACCCATAGTACTTCCAGAGAATCCAACTGATTTCTTGTAAAATAAGATAGAAAAAACTGCTATTTTATTTTCTTCTGGATCACGGCCCCCTTTCTTTCTTTTCTCTTCTGTTTTACTTTTAATTATTTTATCTTGAATGAAATTTATCAGGAAAAAAAGAACTTCAGTTTACCTACTGTTCCGACAGGATTAAACAACGCCAGAAATAACACAGTTTTGGGTTTTAAGCTTACCTTCAACCTTAAAACATGCTATTTACACAGCTTTTACAAGCATAACCCACTTTTTGAGACCTTGGTACGGCATGCCGAATTTACTCTGGGTATTGTGGCCGAACATGGGAGTTCACTATCTCACAGGATGAAAAAAAACTAACAGCAAACAGGTGAAGATGGCAAGGCTTGGAAGCTGCCAAAAACAGGCAAATAATAGGAGAAAACAATGTGAGTTTACAACGCGAGTTTTCTAGTATTCGTAATTAGACGCGGCTTTCAGACAAAATTGAACAAAATTCTAGAGTTAATCACCATAAAACCTGATCCAATCTGAAATTTTTGGTAAAAGTATTAATTAAGGTCAGACTTTTAAAAAAAAATACACTACAATCTGTCAGAGCGTTTATAATCCACCAGAAGCCCCAGAGGTTTTGTATTGAAACTGTTTGCTTTGGCTAGAAGTGGGCCGGTCTCCCCTATACTAATTTTAATATTTAATTTTGCCCAACTGTAAACTTTTGAGTTGAATTCTTAGAAGAAGCTTTTATCCAACCATAATGTGATTTGTGTCAAATCGATTTTGTGGTGTTTATGTTTTCTGGAAATTGGAAGTAGGACAGTGGGTCTCTTATGTTATACTGTTGCAGGAAAAGTAGAACATGGAAAATGCTAAAGGCCGAGTTATAGTGAAATACAGAATGACTAGTTTCTAAAGACCTATATTCAAAGGACCTCGGGAAGTATTAGTAATATCCCTCCCCCTCCATCACAGAAGCGGCTGCCCCCCCCCCGACACAAGATGCTGCCTACGCCCATGGGTGGTGGTGCCCCCCCGTGTTCCCCCTTATGGGTGCCCATGCTAATATATAGTCTGAATTATATATGGTAAAATTCTAGACAAGCTATTTGTTGCTATCTTGGGAAGGGGTTAGGTTACAAAAATGAAGCTTTCTGGGATGGGTTTACAGACTAAAGTATGTACTTGAAAGATATTTTGAAGTAGCCAACCCATCTCTACTCCTTTCCCCAATAGAGGGCACTGACCTTTGATGACCTTTAAACACCTTTGTTTTATAAAAGTGAAACCATGCAGAATAGATCTTCTGCTTAAAAAAAGTAGTTAAAAAGGGTTTTCAGCTTTACAACTTTTCTCAATCTAATTTTGGGAAGTTTCAAAGATCAGTAAATATATTCTATTAATTTAGGAAAAAGCCCTTTACGAGTTTTAATATTTTGTTCTTACAACAGGGATTGCAATTAAAAACATAAACCATAGAAAAAGAAACTTAGACTTAATACAGGATATTGTTTTTTCAAAATCTCCAGACTTAAACGTAGGAAGAGATTTAAAACAGTAGAATGGCAACACCTTCCCCGAGTTTATTTCTGGCCGTGGATACATCACTAAAAGTTTTGTTTTCCTAATTTAATTCTTCCATGATATCAAAAAGTAGCTTGTCTAGGATTTTACCATGCATATTTTATGCTCATTTTTACGACCACTCTTGTATTAATAATCAGCCCAAAAATTGAATCAATTATGACAAAATCTAAAAACAGAAGACATATTGGAAATATATATTTTAGGCTACGCTAGCCTATATTTGGGCACAGTGGGGTGGGGAGAGGGAGTAAATTTGAATTACAATCAAAATTTGTTATCTATAATTATTTAATTTGCATGATTTCACAAGGATTGTTTAAGGTCATCAAACATCAGTGCCTTCTAAAGGGAGAAGGAGATGAAGGTAAGTATTTCAAAATATTTTCCTAAGAGATTATTAATTATTATCTTGATCCATTCTTGAAAGATTCATTCATCTGACTCAAATATTTTCTAAGGCAGCAAAAAGCCACTAAACTAGAAATTTACCAAAACAGAAATAATGGTTTATTAGTCTTAAATTAGAACTAGTAAATAAGAAACATATAAAGAAAACAATTCTCACTTAAAATTATGGAGAAAAATTGTAGTTAAGGTATTTTGAAGGCACTTTCAATATAATTTACCCCTTCCCCTAATCTGCAAGTATATAGCCCTACTCATATATTTCCCATGTATTTTGCCATTCATCACTCTTGCTTAAACTCTGGTTTTCTTTAAATTAAATAAATATTGATGAAGTCAAGAAACAGAAAAACAGATGGGAAATATACAATTTTGGCAATACATTTGCACATTAGAGGCGTGGGATAAAGTATAGTGGAAGCACCTTCAAAAGTTTTAACTACTTTTTTGTTTCATATTGTAAAGGAACAATTGCTGTCTTAAAATGTTTCCTTCTCAATAGCCCCAACTATAGGCTAATACCAAATCAAGTAGTGTGTTCACCCATCCCTGAACCAACTTTTGAATTGTATACATCTTTTAGGCTACCTAAGTTTATTGACCTGCCAAAACCATTTGATCTATATCTGATTGTAGAAGACTTTCAGATATAGTGCATATCAAACATTATTTAAACAGATTTATGAATGTAGATAGCAATGAAAATGAACTTGATCATATGATTAATAAATCATGTTGTATGTTGTAAAGATATAATTATGTGGTTTGAGTGTTTTCTTTGTCCTGTATAAACATATGTCCTAGGCCTATATATGGGACTATGAGAGTTGAAGGATACATTTTTTAGTGAAACAAGTATTACAATTAGAAAGAGTAAAAGGTATTTATTAGTGTTCCCCTTGTCCCTAGTTCTAATGTAGAATCTTATATGTATTTACCAAGTGTGCCATTCAATTCTTTCCAGTGGTATTTTCAAGTATAGAAAGTGCATCCCAACCATCTAATGGTTGTCAGGTAGTTGTTGCATGCTATGCTGCTCTCATAATTAATGACGATCAATTTTGGCTAGAATGTCTTCCATATTGCCTCAGCCCTTCCCATCACTAATTTCTGTTCTTCATTTGTAAAATAATTAGTTATTTTAATTCTAGTCAGGAGTTGGGTTATAAATGGGCTGAACACAATAAGCCTTAACCGAATTACCAATCTTGTCGATCTAGATAAAATCCTAGCCTCCTTTGAGTCTTAAATCTTTTAGTGCCTTAAGGATCTAAGTGCCCTTCTTTGTTTTTGTTTTTTATCTGTAGGTATTATTTCATCTTGGGATTACAAAGGCTTCTGTATAAACCCCGTTCTCACGTATTTTGTTTTTTTTTAAGCCTGACTTCAATCATAAAGTTATCTTTAAATATTTTGTTGCAACTGTACCAAATAACGTATACCAAAAAGTTATGCGATAATGAACCAAAGATATTGTATGTCTTCGGCTTGTGGTTGTTGCTAGCGTATTCATTGGAATAAGACATATTAAATTCTAAAAGTTAATAAAAAGAGTTCACAGCTGTTTAACCATTATGACGCATAATATGCAGCTAAAAAGAGATGTATTTTGGCAGATCACATAAATCGTTGTTCTTCCGTGAAAGTCGAGCAGGATAAACAAAGGGTAAGCAGCCAAGGTAAAAGTAGAATTCAATTAGGGGCAAAACTTTTTCTGACTATAGCACGAAAGAACTATTTTAGCGCTATTTCATCATTTGTAGCACTGTAGCACGTGCTTCAATTTGAAGCACTTTCGTAATACAATTTTTTAATTTTGTCATTGACGAAATGCTGAGGATTTTGAAAAAAGGTTAAGGAATTAACAAAAACTTTGGACCGTATTTGTTTTGAGAGATTTGTGCGAAGTTTTATTTAACCAGGGCCACCTTTTTGCCGTGTTTGTTTCGATTGGTACTAAGTTTGAAATAACCGGACAAAAAACTGATCTAGAACTAATTCAACTGCACTTATCGGGCCATGCACATGTCGCGGCGAAAGCCGCGACGCGCGCGAATTTTTTTTTTGACTTTAGCACCGAAAATTGTTGTGAAACACACAAATTTGGACAATTTTAGAACTTTATAAACTGACCATGATGGCAGTCTTGGTTTTCAAAGGTTTCGGGCGTATTTTGGCTTGTTTTTCAAAGGCTCGGGCTTGTTTTTGTTTGACTTTCTGGCAGCCCTGGTCCAGCTCTCAAGATTAGGCACACTTACAAAATTGATGAAATTACAAAATTGATTTTAGTCATCAATTAAATTTCAATTCCAACACGTAGGTTATTTTTTTTTTAAAAGAAGACTGGCTTTCTACACTTTTAGTTGTAAAGTTTGTTATGGTATAGATGTATGAGCAGTCCACTGTATGCTATAATGAGACATGTTAAGAAATCAATTTTAGGCCTAATCAATTTTTAGGACTAGGCCTACTCCATAATATTCACTAGGCCTATAATCCTAGTTATATTTTGCAAAGAGATAATCTTATCTTCACTTCATTCCTTAATCAGGGTACATATTTTCACCTCATGAGGATGGGGGTAAAGTTCATTTGTCATGCAAATGAGGGGTTTAGGGTAAAAAAACAGTAACCTAGCCTATTGAAAATAGGCTCTATACCTATTGAAAATTTGAAAAAACAACATTTTACCTTAATTTTCAGTTATCAGATTCTTTTTCTCTGGCTTTAGTTATGAAAAATGCAATTTCTGTTATTTGAGTAGAATATTGAACCATAGGCTATGAATGTTTTTTTTTTTTACAAAATTAAAGAAATGTATTTGCATATCTTTAAAACCTTATAAATTAGGATTGAGCAAAGTTGTGAAGCTGAAAACAATTTTGTTGTACTTCATTTAAGCAGAAGATCTAGCTTATTTTGCTAGGTTTCACTTTTGTAAAACATGGATTTTTAAAGGTCATCAAAGGGTAAAGTTCTATGGAATCATATTATTGAGTTAGGACTAAAGTGGATGCACCATTTGATGCCTTTTTTTATGCTGATTATGAATATAATAGGCATTTCTAGCGGAAATGAATTTCAGCCCCCCCCTATATAGGCTAGGGTAAGACACCCAGTAGTCGGACACTTTAATCACTTTGAAAACTTTTTGACATTTAAACTACTCTAATTACTGTATTATACCACCTAGAAACTTAATTTTTGTATCAAAAAATTTCTGAAGAATTTCTGAACAAGTAGGTTACTAATTCAAATAGTTTCACTTGTACAGTGCTGCCTATTTTTGAATTTTCTAACAAGTGACAATTCTGCCTAAACTTGGACATACAAACAGCTCATTGTAAATAGTGATTAAAATAGTATAAAAGATTATGTCCAAGAATAGGCAGGTGGCCAACTACTGGGTGTCTTACCCTATAACTAACCTAACCCTGAATTGGCATATATCGGGGGGGGGGCTGAAATTCAATTCCAATAGAAATGCTTATTATATTTGTAATCAGCATAAAAAAAGGCATCAAATGGTGTATTCACTTTAGTCCTAACTCAATAATTTGATTTCATAGAACTTTACCCATCAAAGGTCAGGACCCTCTAGAGGAAGAAGGAGTGGATGTAGGTACTTCAAAATACCTTCTTGGGACATACTTTAGTTTGTAGACCCATCCCTGAAAGTTTAATTTTGCTAACCTAACCTCTTCCCAAGATAGCCAAAATTAGCTAAAGTAGAATTTTACCATCTGATTCTCTTCTGTTTCTAAAAATGTAACTTTTATTGCTTGATATGCCTATATATTCTGTAAATCACAAATGTTAAACATGATTGTTCTTTCCAATTGCTTCTCAAAACAGAGACCACATATTTAATTTATGCAAACAAATCATTGGTGAAAATTTCACTAAGAAGGCAGCACTCTTGTTACTACCCTCACTTTCCATCATGCTTTAGGCTAGTTAAATAAGGGTGGTCCAAAAACCCATCTCTATTTTGCTGGAATGCCAAAGAAAAGTGGTCTTTCCCAAAAAGAGGTCTTTTATCCTATTTAGATTCAGAATGCAATTCTGGGTATATATTTGTAGATTAGGGGAGTGAGGGTATATACTTTGTTAATATATAGCCTAGGTTCTAAGAAATTTGTGGATTTCTTAGAAAAACAAGGAAAGAAGTGAAGATAAAGATTCTCCTGCTGCAATATATATTAACTAAAATTATTCTGCATATTATGAATTAATAATGGTTTTCTGGTAATTTTTTTCCAAATCATATTATTGAGTTACAACTAAAGTGAATATACCACTTGATGCCTTTTTTTATGCTCTTTCCAAATATGATAATCATGATAGTCAGGAATGAATTTTACCCCACCCTTATATATACAAATTCAGGGTAGCCTATATATTTGCACTTTTGTGGGGGGGGGTTATATTTTATTTCTGATGTAAATGGGAGGTAAGTTTAAACTTTACCCCCCCCCCCTAATGTGCAAATATACGCCTAAATTGGTATATATAGGGGTGGGGGTATAATTCATTTATGACAAAAATGATTATGATATTTGTAAAGAGCATAAAAAAAGGCATTGAGTGGTATATTCACTTTAGTTGTAAGTCAATAATATGATTTGGTAAAAATTTACCAGTTTTCTTAAAATGTCTCCTTATGTGGTGAACTGCTTGTACATCTATACCTCAGTTATTATAATGGTAAAGGTCTTGAATTGGGGCTATTGAGAAGGAAATGTGTTTAAAAAAAACAATTTTTTCCATAATATGCAGAATACTTTAATTGTATCTAATATATTTTGACTCCAGCTCCACTATACTTTACTTCCAACCTCCCCCATCCTAATATGCAGCCCACATTATATACTACCAATGCATTCCACTTTGTATCTCTTTTGTTTCAGCCCATGTACCTTTAAATTGAATCAACTGAAATAAAAAGCAAAAAAAAAAAAAAAAACAAGCAATAGGTGGCAGAATCTGAACAATCTTTTGCTGTTACAAAGCATTTCTGGGGACACCTTGATTTCTAAGCTGTCTTAATTAAGTTGTAGAAAATTTCCCATAGTGGTGTTTCAAGGGTTAGGCCTATTCTGAAAGCCATATTGTTGAGCTTGAGATTAGATAATACTTTATTGACAAATAGCTATCACAAAACTAAAAGAATACCTAAAATTGCATTTAAGTCAAAATATTAGAATCAAATCATAAATATAACAAAAGTCAAAAATCAGTAAAAAAAAAATAATAGGAGATAAAAAGAAGGCTTTGAGTGAAAAAACAAAGCATAACTTGATGTTTAAAAAAATATAGCTTTGACTGCATCATGAAGGTAAAAAAGCTGACAAAAGAGACTGTATAAGAAAACATTTATTATTGTTGCAATACACAAAAAAGTAAAAAAAGAGACAAAGGAGCCTTTACAGACTTCATGATTTGTTAAGATAATCCATTATAAAAAGAATGAAATTCTTTTGGAACCTATTTGTAACAGAGTGGATTGGCATAAAGAAAGAAAAACGAGCAAAAATGGGGTTTTTATAGGCCAAATGAAGATACTGAAAAAACCGTTTTTCTTTCTTTATGTGATGTCAGGCCAATGTGGTTTAAGAAATTATCTTAGTGGATTGGCAAGTAAGCTAGAACTGCTGAAGAGACATATTTTTGTTATTTTTTTTTTTTATTTCTTATACCTTGCTTCTTATGCTAAATATTAACTTTTTGTCCCAATTCTTAAGAATAATCCCAGAAACACAAGGGCCATTGAGTTTAAATGAGAAGTAATTGAAATTTTTTTAAAGAGTTTAGTTTGAAGAGCAAGAAATGAGAAACAGGCAGCCCCCCTCATATACAGAATAATTTCTGTTCATTTTAATTACCTTAATTTGCACTTTGGAGCAAATTAAGATTCATGTTGATCTGTGAATTTCTCCATACTTGATGATGTGGATGATCAAATGCATTCCACAGGTATTTCAAAGGAACACCATTCTTTTCAACATCTAGTAACTTCTTAAAAGCTTCATCATTGGGTGGTGAGACTGTTGTGTATGAGAGAATATTCAAGTGGTTTACTACACAGCAGGAAAAAAATTGTTGATTGAGTTGAGTTTTGACAGGGAGCTTGAACAACTTCAAATGCCCCCTCCTGTCAGTGCCAAGTTGATATTATCTTGAGAAGTTAAAAAATGAATTGGGGGGGGGGGGGTCTTGTGAAGTAATTTTACGTGTTATAAGCATATCAACTCTTTGTTGTTGGTAAACCAGTGTAGACAATCTCAGCTCCTTGAAACATTCATCAAAAGGCTTGTCTCTCATCTTTGTAACTGCTTTAGTAGCTCTCCTTTGCACCCATTCCAGAAGTTGTACATCACCCCTGTATCCTGGTGATGCTATGCAAATTCCAAAGTCAAGCACTCTCTTGACAGGAGCCTTGTACAACCTCACCAAAACACAGGGAGACCAACTGGGAATAGTTTTTTTTCAGGAGTACTAGGACAGAGTTTGCATGAGGCACAGTTTTCTTGCAGCTGGATTGAATTTACACCATTTTTCTACAAATATTCCAAGATCCCTTTCTTCATCACCACTGCAGTTCTTGGATGTTGTTTATAGCTGGATTGACCATAGTATACTTAAAACCCAGGTTAGATTTGGCAAAGATGTATTACACAGTGTTTGTCAATATTGAAGCTCATGTGCCTTATTGTTGCCCAGTTTTGAATATGGTCGAGATCTGCTTGTAGTGACTCATGGTTGACTGCACCAAACAACTTTGAGTTGTCAGCATAGAAAGAGACAGGATTTTTGTTAATTGAAAAATTATCATTTCTATAGATATTGAACAGGGTAGGTCCTAAGACACTACCCTGTAGTATACTGCTGGCTACTCTACATCTCTCAGAGAGGATTGATCCTCCTTTATTAGTAAAAAGCCTCAGTCTCTGTGTTCTATCAATAAGAAAAGCTGAGATCCAGCCCACCAGGTCTACTATTTCTGCATGAGATGAGTTTTTTTTTTCAGGTGCAGATGAGGAACTTTGTCACATGCTTTTGCATGGTCAAGCAGCAGGACATCCACAGGTTGGCCCTGATCAACCAGGTCTGATATTACATAATAAATCTTCAGGAAATTTGTTTCTACTGACTTTCCTGGTTGAAACCCATGTTGGCTAGGTAATAGTATCCTATTAAGTTCAAGATGCTACACAACAGTCATATGGCACTCTTTCCAAGATTTTAACAACAGAGAAATTATACTTGCAGTATGTTAGTTCTCTGCTTCTGGTTTTATTTCCCTTTTTGAACAAATGCTGTTTTCCAATCTATTACTCAGCAATGATTTTAGCAGTTTCTTTTAGAAGATGTGGATATAACCTATCTGGCCCAACTGATTTATGGACATCTAGCAATTTTAGTTGTTTTTGGGTGTTTAAAGTATGAACCTCAATAGGCTCCTGTGGAATGTGGGTTGAAGAAAAGGTAGGTCTGTATCTGATGTACTGCTAAAAACAGACAAAAACTGGTGGTTCAGTTCATCTGTGGTTTCTTTGACATCTATATGACATTTATATTAGTTAAGAGTACAAAAAAGTATCCTCACATCATGACCTTGAAAGTGTCACTTCCTGTTTCACAAAAGTTTATTTTCTGAAATTTTAGTGTGAAATTCTATTATAAATTCTAATGAAAAAATTTAGTTTTTGGAGAAATTATATTAAGAAACTTAGGTTTTGATCCTTAATACTGTCTTCTTCTAAAAATAGGACAAACTTCTTTCTATGGTTTGAACTGCTCAAGTAGTTGAACCAGCTTCAAAAGAGGAACCTTTCCAGTACTAAAATTTTTCCAAGCCAATAATCTTTCTGAAAAAGTTTTCCAAGTTTACTGTAAAATTTTTTTATAACTTAAAATATAAAAATATACTCTCAAGTACATTTTTTTAACACTATTATATTTCTTTCCTAAAATATAAAGAGATGGGAAAAACAAAAGCAGTTGCATTGAACTGCTGAAGCAGCTGAATTTAGACTATCTGTTGATGGAAAATTGGATGGGCTCTGCTTGAAACAAATAATTACAGTTTGTTTATTTTCTAGGAATGTTTTGCTTCAACTCTTCTGGGTGAACCTGGAGTACCATGTCCAAATTAGATTGATGATATCATACATTTTATAAGTGTCACTAACCATTTGGGGGGATTTAGTAATGGACTTACCTCAAATTCCAGATATGACTGAACTTATTACCCTTTCAGAGGCTCCTGTTATTAAGATTGGTAAGATATATAATTATTCTTTTCTTTTTATAGTAGAATAAAAATAAAGTGTTTGCTGTTCTGGATAATTGTTTCCTCTGATTTTCTCTCCTGTGTGCTTCTAAAGTGGTCTTCAGTAAAAAAAAAAAGAAAACAAAATGCACAAATATTCATACAGGCATATTTGCATGTAGAAAGAAAACATATTAGAAAGAAAGCTTCCTTGAATATTCAACCTCCAACGGAAACTGAAGATTGGAATTAAAAGTATCTAAACATGCCCAGAAAATAGTCAGACAATTAACCTTATAGTTCTAAACGAACAGAAGATCATAAAAATGTGCCAAAAAGAACGTTTTAATAGAAAACTATCTATAGCAAAGCCTTCAATAAAAATTTGTATAGAAACATGTCAAATAGGGAGATAGACTGATCCCATCAGTAAACCCATAATTTCAAGAAATTATTCACCCCTGAACCTAAACTACAAGGGTAATTTATTGCAGTGTTGAATAAGAGTGATAATTTGTGTCTAGTTATAGAATTCTGTAACCAGACCAAGATTTTCTTTGTAATGTTTATTTATATTTATTGACGTCGTGGGAGGCATACATAGACACTACTTCGGAACTCGCTTAGATAGTATAACTGGTTGTACTTTTACTTTTTAACTTCTCAGTAAGGTGGACTTACTTTTTTATGTATGATTTATGTTTCCTTAAAAGCAGTTGCTGAATTGTGACCAAAAACTTTTCCAGTTTTGTAGCTGGGAAGCTATTGCATGCTATGATAGGGGATAACAGAATGTTTCTTTGTTTTTTGGATTTTGGGAAGGCCATAAAATTTTTGGAACAGAATGGCCTTTAGTGTAAATTCTTCTGTACGTTTGAGGGGTTGTTAATATACCGTCTTAATATTTCCAGTTACTTTCTCAGTTTGTGAGTTAATCTGTAGGGTCAGTTTTTGTTTCTTTGTAAAAATATATTCTCTCATATTCTTCAATATATTCTCCCCCATAAGGCTCTATGGCCAGGAAAAAAAGAGGGGAAAAAGACAACTAAAAAAATTAAACAAATATATTCATCAAACATTTTTAAAATAATAAATTCACATTGCCAAGGCAAAAAATATCCCCCCCCCCAAAAAAAAAATCCAAGCTAGGCAAGGAGTAATACATGAATCCACCCACACAAATAAAATACAGAATCAATCCGGAGACTTCAACTCATCAGAGAACCGGGAAAAAAAATATTTGCAAGACAAATGCCTAAACTACTTTTTGAAGATACCAAAGGAGTGGCACCCCCGCGCAGACTCTACGAGAGTGTTCTAAATCATGTTACAAGCTATCAGAGGATTAAAGTCGGACCGTATTGACGGAGTATAAGGTATTTGTAACTATATAATATTATAATTATTATTATCTATTATTATTATCATATATAATATTATTATTATAATATTATATGTCATATTATTATATTTTATTTTAAATGCTATATTTAAATCAATAAATATTTCATTTCTTTATCCATCAATTAATAAAAAAACTTACTTCCAGAAAAGTTTTTCGAAGAAAGGTAGAGAGCTACATTAAACCAATGGTGAACAGAAATAAAGTAATATAATAATTTAGGGGTAAAATAAAAAGAAAATTACAATAGATAATCCAATAAAAACTTAAAACGAACAGAAATTACCATTAAAAAGATTAGACTTGACAGCCTTTTAAACACCAGAAAGTCATCTGTGCTTTACTGAAAAAAAAAATTAATTTTGAACTGTTTGTTTTTATTTGTCATTAATTAAGAAAAACTTTTCCCACAAAAAGAGTTTTTCAAAGAAGAGTAAAGAGCTATATTAAACCAAAAACAAGCTGAAATTAAGTCAAATGATATTTCAAACGAAACGACGATAAATGACTATCAATAAATAAACTTATACCCAAACCGCTCAAAAATTGCAACAAATAGCCACGTCAAACTTGGAACAAACAAAAACTACCACAACCAATGGTAGTATCTGTAGTTTCTGTAGAAACTACAGAAACTACCATTAAAGGATGACAATGATATCAGGAGGAAGAAAATAGTTCACACGATTAATCATACTTAACTGTCACAAGATTATGGCTCTGATGTAGGAAAAATGTGTTGCAAATGATAGGGAGGAGCCTATGTGGACACCAAGAAACTTGGTAACTTCGACCTGTGGGAGGAGATTGGTGGAATCTTTGAGGCCAAGTGCTTGCTGAGCTCCATTTTTTTTGTAAGGGGTTCAAAATAATATAATATGACTTTTTTTTGCTGTTAATGGTCATGCAGTTAACGAAACGCCACTCCTGCACTCTATTCAGAAGGATTTGAGTAGAAGTGACGACGGATGGTAAATTAGGGCCAGTGATGAAAAAGTTGCTGTCGTCAGCAAAAAGTACTGGGTGCACTGATGGACCCAGGTCCAGGTAAAGGACGACAAGGATATCAGGAGGAAGAAAATAGTTCACACGATTAATCATACTTACCTGTCACAAGATTATGGCTCTGATGTAGGAAAAATGTGTTGCAAATGATAAGGAGGAGCCTATGTGGACACCAAGAAACTTGGTAACTTCAACCTGTGGGAGGAGATTGGTGGAATCTTTGAGGCCAAGTGCTTGCTGAGCTCCATTTTTTTTTAAGGGGTTCAAAATAATATAATATGACCTTTTTTGCTGTTAATGGTCATGCAGTTAACGAAACGCCACTCCTGCACTCTATTCAGAAGGATTTGAGTAGAAGTGACGACGGATGGTAAATTAGGGCCAATGATGAAAAAGTTGCTGTCGTCAGCAAAAAGTACTGGGTGCACTGATGGACCCAGGTCCAGGTAAAGGACGACAAGGATATCAGGAGGAAGAAAATATTTCACACGATTAATCATACTTACCTGTCACAAGATTATGGCTCTGATGTAGAAAAAATGTGTTGCAAATGATAAGGAGGAGCCTATGTGGACACCAAGAAACTTGGTAACTTCGACCTGTGGGAGGAGATTGGTGGAATCTTTGAGGCCAAGTGCTTGCTGAGCTCCAATTTTTTTGTAAGGGGTTGAAAATAACATAATCTGACTTTTTTTTTGCTGTTAATGGTCATGCAGTTAACGAAACACCACTCCTGCACTCTATTCAGAAGGATTTGAGTAGAAGTGACGACGGATGGTAAATTAGGGCCAGTGATGAAAAAGTTGCTGTCGTCAGCAAAAAGTACTGGGCGCAGTGATGGACCCAGGTCCGTAACCAAATCATTAATATAAAGGAGAAAAGTACTGGACCAAGAACAGAGCCCTGCGGGACGCCCCTCCGGACAGGTAGGGGATGCGAAGTTGCCCCGCCCAGTCTCACACTATGTACTCTACCAGAGAGATAAGAGCCGAACCATGAGAAAGGAACTCCACGAATCCCTAAGTTGTTGAGTTTACTTAATAAAACACTGTGATCAACCATGTCAAAGGCCTTAGAAAAACCCTGAAATAAGCCCAATAAAGCATTTTCAGGTCAAGTTGGAAACGTATAAACTGTGCGGCGTCGATTAGTGCATGAGCAGTTGAAAATTTAGAACGGAAGCCATATTGATGAAGAGAAATCAACGAATCTGAAGGATGAATCATAGGCAGCGCAATAGCGCTGCCTAAGTAAAGAACGATGTTGGCACAATGTATTATTTATTTTTATTTCTTTAGACCAGGGTACTTCGTATCGAAGGAGTTGTCATAGAATCTTGGAAAAGGGCTTATTCGATTGGAAATTGGAGTGGCTTGTGTCCTTTTTAATAGTCGAAAGTGATTGGAAGGCAACTAACACCCCTACCACGCCCACCATTTCCCCAAACACATCCAATCAAAATTTTGAGATAGCTATTTTGTTCAGCGTAGTTGATTTCCAGATAGGAATTATGTTTTTGAGGAGGACCCCCCCCCCCCCCCCACAGCCCTCAGGGCAAGGGTTGTAAGTTATGTCCTGGTGGCATACAAGGTTTTTATAGAAGGTGTTGTCGTAGAAACTTGAAAAAAGGCTCATTCGATAGGAAATTCGAAAAGCCAGTGCCCTTTTTAATAGTCGAAACTGATTGGAGGGCAGCTAACACCCCTCTCACGCCCACCTTTTCCCAAAACACATCCAATAAAAATTTTTATATAGCCATTTTGTTCAACGTAGTTGAAACTTATTGAAAATTAGGTCTTTGAGGATGACAACCCCCCCCCCCCCCACAACCCTCAGGGCAAGGGTTGTGAGCTATGCCTTGGGGGCATATAAGGTTTTTTATTGAAAGTATTGTCGTAGAAACTTCAAAAAGGGCTCATTTGATTGGAAATTGAAATGGCTAGTACCCTTTTTAATAGTCGAAAGGGATTGGAAGGCAACTACCACCCCTTCCACGCCCATCTTTTCCCGTAACACATCCAATCAAAATTTCGATATACCTATATTGTTCAACGTAGTTGAAATTTCTGGAAATTAGGTCTTTGAGGATGACAAACCCCCACAGCCCTCAGGGCGAGAGTTGTAAGTTATGCCCTGGGGGCATATAAGGTTTTGTATAGAAATCGTTGTCGTAGAAACTTCAAAAAGGGCTCATTTGATTGGAAATTGAAATGGATAGTGCCCCTTTCAATAGTGAAAAGTGATTGGAAGGCAACTAAAGCCGCTTCCAAGCCGACCGTTTATCCAAACACATGCAATCAATATTTTGAGATAGCCATTTCATTCAAGTTAATTGAAAGGTCTGGAAATTATATTTAAGAGGATGAAACTCCCCCGACAGCCCTAAGGTTAAGGGTTGTAAGTTATGCCCTGGGGGCACATAAGGTTTTTATTGGTTCGTTCGATAGGAAATTCAAAAAGCTAGTGCCCTTTTTAATAGTCGAAACTGATTGGAGGGAAACTAACCCCCCTCTCACGCCCACCTTTTCCCAAAACACATCCAATCAAAATTTTTATATAGCCATTTTGTTCAACGTAGTTGAAACTTCCTGAAAATTAGGTCTTTGAGGGTGACAACGCCCCCCCCCCACCGCCCTCACGGCAAGGGTTGGAAGATATGCCCTGGGGGCATATAAGTTTTTTTATAGAAATCATTGTCGTAGAAACTTCAAAAAGGGCTCATTTGATTGGAAATTGAAATGGCTAGTGCCCTTTTTAATAGTCGAAAGTGATTGGAAGGCAACTACCACCCCTTCCACGCCCATCTTTTCCCCTAACACATCCAATCAAAATTTCGATATACCCATTATGTTCAACGTAGTTGAGAGTTCTGGAAATTAGGTCTTTGAGGATGACAAACCCCCACAGCCCTCAGAACGAGAGTTGTAAGTTATGCCCTGGGGGCATATAAGGTTTTGTATAGAAATCGTTGTCGTAGAGACTTCAAAAAGGGCTCATTTGATTGGAAATTGAAACGGATTTTTTAATAGTCGAAAGTGATTGGCAGGCAACTAGCACCCCTTCCACGCCCACCATTTATCCAAACATCGAATACAAATTTTAAAATTACCATTTAGTTCAAAGTAGCTCAAAGGTCCAGAAATTATATCTAAGAGGATGGCGCTCCCCCCCACAGTTCTAAAGGTATGGTCTACACACTTCACATCCGAAGCATACTAGGTTTATGCTCAAAGTTTTGTTGTAAAAACTGGAAAAAAGGTTCATTCGATTGGAAATTCAAAGGGCTAGTGCCTTTTTTTATAGTAGAAAGTGATTTAAAAGGGCTGATTCTATTGGAAATTAGAAGGGCTTGTGCCCTTTTTAGTAGTCGATAGTGATTGGATTGCAAGTAACCCCTCTCACGCCCACCGTTTCCCCAAACGCATCCGATCAAAATTTTGAGATAGCCATTTTGTTAAACGTAGTTGAAGGGTCCGGAAATTATGTCTTTGAGGATGACAACCCCCTCACAGCCCTCAGGTCAAGGGTTGTAAGTTATGGCCTGGGGACATATAAGGTTGTTATTGAAAGCGTTGTCGTAGAAACTTCAAAAAGGGTTCATTCGATTGGAAATTGAAAGGGCTAGTGCTCTTTTTAATAGTCGGAAGTGATTGGATGGCAACTAACCCCCCTCTCACGCCCACCATTTCCCCAAACACATTTAATCAAAATTTTGAGATAGTAATTTTCTTCAACGTAGTTGAAAGTTCTGGAAATTAGGTCTTTGAGGATGACACCCCCCCCCGTCCAGCTCTCGGGGCAAGGGTTGTCAGTTGTGGCCGGGGGGCATATAAGGTCTCTTATTGAAAGTCTTGTCGTAGAAACTTCAAAAGGGCTCATTCGTTTAGAAATTGAAAGGGTTGGTGCCTTTTTTAATAGTTGAAAGTGATTGGAGAGCAACTAACCCCCCTCTCACACCGATCATTTCCCCAAACACATCCGATCAAAATTTTGAGATAGCCAGTTTGTTTAACATAGTTGAAAGTTCTGGAAATTAGGTCTTTGAGGATGACAACCCCCTCAATGCCCTCAGGGCAAGGGTTGTAATTTATGCCCTGGGGTGATATAAGGCGTTTATAGAAAGCGCTGTTGTAGAAACTCAAAAAGGGCACATTTTACTGGAAATTAAAAGGGGCAGTGCCCTTTTATATAGTCAAAAGTGCTTGAACGGTATGAAAGTTTTATAGTTAAGAGAGTCACCGGTAAGATGTATTATTATTGTTTCCTTTTTTTTAGACCAGGGCATTTCGTATCGAAGGAGTTGTCGTAGGAATTTCGAAACGGCCTCATTCGATTTAAAATAGAAAGGCCTAATGCCCTTTTTAATAGTAGAAAGTAATTGGAGAACAACTAGTCCCCCTCCTACGCCCACCCTCCCATTCGCCCATTATGTTTAAGAACTAAATGTTGCCTTTAGATTAAATGAAAATGCACTATGTTAATGCTAATTCCCGATAAGGCGTCTCAGCTGTATCCCAAGAACGACTTAGGGTAATATGTTCATACTTTTGGGGCTACTTCTGCTCTTAAAATTTATCCAAATCAAAATAGTGTAAGTGTATCCAAGCTATCAAAGAAAGTAAACAGATTTTTTTTGCGAATGGTATCAAGTCGAGGAGGTATGAAACTAAATTACACACTGCTATTTATGTCCAAATTTCTAAAAGGGTGTATGTTGAAAAACTTTCTGACAATTTTTCTCCGGCATACAAATAGCAGGCCAAACTATAGTCTTAAAAAAAATGAAAAGATTTAAAGAATTGTTTTCTTTTTCCCTTAAAATACTATGTCAATTTAAAACGAACTTAAATTAATTAAAAAAACTTTCCACAAGATAAGTTTTTCAAAGAAAAGTAAAGAACTCCATTAAACCAAAAATGAGCAAAAATCAAATCAGACCAAGCGTGAAACTACCACAAATCAGTATCGATAAATAAATGAAACCCAAAACGAACAGAGATTGCAATAAATAACGGAGTTAAAATCAAAACGTGTAGAAATTTACATGAGTAGGGCTCAAAACCCCCATGCCTTCCCAAGGCCAGAACATAAATTGCACTTTACTGAAAAAAATGCAAATGAATGTGCATATTTAGTAATAAAAATGTTAATATTAGTTGATTTCTTGAAGTTATAAAAGTACAAACATTTATATTTTTTCAGTAAAGTGCAAATTATGTACTGGACTTGAGAAGGCATAGGGGTTTTGAGCCCTACTCATGTTAATTTCCCCTCGTTTTGAGTTTGTCTCGGTTATTTATTGTAATTTCTGTTCGTTTTGGGTTTCATTTATTTATCGATACTGATTTGTGGTAGTTTCACGCTTGGTTGACTATTTTATTTTTGCTCATTTTCGGTTTAATGGAGTTCTTTACTTTCTTTGAAAAACCTAATTTGTGGAAAAAGTTTTTTTTTAATTAATCCTAAATAAAAAGGGAGAAAGACGTCGGAAGATAATTCTCTCGAGTACTTTAGATATCACTGGGAGAAGTGAGATTGGACGATAATTACTTATCTCAGACGGATCGCCTTTTTTTATGAATCGGGATAACAATTGCTGATTTAAATATTTCTGGGGAGACTCCATTGGTCAAAGACAGGTTTTCTATGTGCACAAGGGGTTCATAAATATAGGAAGATACGGTCCTAAGAAGCTTATTACTTATGCCAAAGAAGCAGGGTTGCCACCGGTGACACTTAAGTGTCACTTTTGACACTTTTTTTTAAATGGCACTTTTCGGGACACTTGACACTATTAGGTGGGAACAGCAATATCTTTTCTCAGCTTTTGAAGCTCCATATTGGCAGATATCCAGATTTCTTGTCCGATTAATTTGAAGTTTTATTTGATGTGTGTGTTCAGATGTGTTTATTAGATGACTTACCTCTAGAAAAGCAATCTTTTAGAATTCTATGCTACTCTTTTGAGTATTATCATCTAGTTTTTGGGGATGGCTTAAATACGCCCAGTTTGGATCTAAAGGAAGAGGCATTATGCCATGTAGGGCCTGTGGATATGAACGACATACATACAATATTGAAAATACAATCACTGGAAAAGAGAGATACCGTTCAGTTGATTTACTCAAAATGCTATTTGTGGGCCGGACACAATTGTTTTTGGATTGCACTCTGATCCACACATTCGTAGTTTTTACAACAGAGCTGACTTGCTTGGCAGTTTTTTTCATTATTGTGCTTTTGCACACATTTGGTACAGGACGGATTTTGCTGTGAACATCTATTAAACGGATGTTCCCATTCATGGCACTTGAAAAAATTGAAGAGGCGTGTCTTAGTATAGTTTGTTTTTGTCCAAATAAATACAAATCACTAATAAGCACTTATTTAGGCTACGGGAAATTAAAACTGATTCACTATGAGATAATTCTTCATTCAGTCGTGTATTAAACAACACTAAACGGACAAATTGAACGTTTCTTCCTCCTTGCAGCTCTTCCTGTAGGTCTTGCTTTTCAATGGATAAATACACGTCATATAGCCTCTAATCATAGTATTGGGAGCGCGGCGGCTTCCCGCCGGGCCCTGGACTCGGCACGTAGCAGGCTTCTATATATAGATTCTCACAGTTGCTGGTCTTCGAAACGCAGACAATTTGAGCCTTTTATTGATGTCTAGACGTTCAAACGGACCTTAAATTAGAAGTAGTGCCTTTGTTAAATTATTTTTTTTATTTTTTTGCACCTTTAAATTTTGCACCTTTAAATTCTCAAAGGTATGGAAGGCATTGTCGACCACTTTTGTTTCTTTTAATTTTTCAGGTGGTGTGACAAAACTTCTTCTTTTGCCTTGGCTTGTATTTTGTCATTATGAAAGACATATCACCGAAATTTTTTTTCTTTTAATTGTTCGGTTGGTAGGACAAACACTTCTTTTTCTTCCAACGATTTATCTAGTCCTTATTTTCGGTTTTCAAAGGTATGATCATTTTCAATTTCTTTGGTTCGTTTTACTTGGGCTTATCTTTCGTCATTATAAAATACATATCGCCGAACCTTTGTTTTTTTTAACAAAAGTATGGAAGGCATTGATGACCTCATCCAAGTCAAAATCCCAAACCCAATCGTCATCGCTATCATTTTTACTTTTGACACGTTTTTATTCTTGCTGTCCGGGTTTATTCTCATTGATTCGCTCACATGTTGGGTGTCGCATGTCTTCTAATGGCGTGTGTCTTTGCTTTTCATTTTTATATTTGATTTACTCACATGCTCGGTCCCACATTTCTTCTTACCGCGCGTCTTTGCTCTTCATTTCGATTTTTGACAAGCCGCCGCTGTTCTTGTAACCGCTTGTGTATATGCTCTTCATTTTCATTTTTGACTTGCTCTCATGCTCAGTGTCGCATGTCTTCTAACTGTGGGTGTCTTTGCTCTTAATTTTTATTTTTGACTTTGTCACTTGCTCTGTGGTGTATGTCTCTAACCGTGTGTGTCTTTGCACGCTCTCATTGTCACGCTCTTATTGTCGCTTTTGCATATCTTCTAACGGCCCCTGTCTTTGCTCTTAATTTTCATTTTGTACACGTTTTTGGATTTTGATTACTTCAGACACTTTAGTAATGGCCTTTGCTTTAGCTGTCCCTATTGGTGTTGTCGCAATTGATGGCTCAGGTTGTCGAATTTCACATCTTATCAAGTTTGATAGTTCAGTTGTTCGTTCCAAAGAATCATCATTTATAGTAACTTCAACTGCAAATTTTCGTTTTTTGGGCCTGCCAACGGACAATATATTATATAAATAACTGTTGCGTTGGAAACTCAATAATCTTATTGATGCTGTGCATGACATCATAAAGAAAATGCTTATATGATGTCGTAAGAAATGCTTATATGATGTACTAATATAGTAATTGACGTCATTTGCAAAATCCAAAATTAAGGCTCTTCACGAATTTTCTCAGACTTCTGACCCATCGAGATCGATTTTTTATGCGAGAACATCCCAGGATACCAATTTTCCCGAAAATTTATGTAGTCGTTTTCGAGAGTATACATACATGTATACATACACAATTATTGCTCATTTATAAAGATAGTATATAACCTTGGTCTATTGGGATTTCCTTTCCGAGTCGAACTTTGTGGCCTCAACGCCTGAACCAGAAGTAGTTACAGAATTAGTATTTTACAGAAAAGACGTTGTAGTTTCTATACCTTTAAAATATAATTTGGCTGTTCATGAGTTTTGTAAGTTTAGCTCAAAGTTAGCCCGGCAAACTTTAAAAATTGCCTTCTTGATTGCTATGGGTCCCTTAGCACTATTTCTACTACTACCAACAACTCACCGTAGCACCAATCCGTCTGAGGCCAACACAGCTAGACGCTCCTCCTCCATGTGAATCTATTCAAAGCCTCCCTCTTTGGAATTATTGGTAATGAAATATCGGATATCTTGTCTTTATTTTCCTAGCTGGTCTTTCTTTTAAGAGACTTGACGTTTTGGCGAATCATTATCACTCTGTATTTTTAGTATTATGTTGACAACACCCTCTTGAAAACTCAAATTCTCTAAACTGCGTGTAATATCAGGATTAAACTCTTTGCACCTTCAAAAAGAGGCACTAAATTAGATCTAATACTGAGACTGTTAAGAGCACTAGTTATTAACGTGTTTAGAAGACAAATATATGTTTTAACTGACTTTTGCGTTTGACATCCTTTTTTTTGTCTGTTTTCTTTGGGTACCCTTTGATTTGGCTGTAGCTGGAGAAGCAGTAATAGAGTTCCTCTCTTTTCGTCGAAAGATCCCACTCTTTTACTCTGTATTAAATTTGGGTAGATTCCTCAGCATATTTTGCACTCTGATTAGTTTCCTTTTTTGGCTTCGAGGGCTCATTTTGTGGAAGTTCTCTTCTTTAGCTTCTCTCGGAGATTCATCTCTTGGCTGAGCCTCCAGCTTCTCTTGGAAGCTCATTTTGTAGTAGAAGTTCTCTTCTTTGGCTTTTCTTGGAGGTTTATCCGTTTCGGATTTTCTGATATCCCACAATATGGATATTCCGGCAAATGCGAATAAAGTGCCAATGACAAATTTTTTTTATCAATTGCATAATCTTTTTTTTAAATGGTTGCAATTGGCTTACATTTTTTTTATATAGTAAAGTGACGTCATAATTTTTACCTGGATATGACGTTTATATAAAAATGATTTTTATATAAAAACGGTGCTGCCATGGTGTATGCGAAAGAAGAAAATGGATTGAAGATTCTAAAATGTTTAATGTTTTCCATAAATTGTCTGATGACTGAAATTAGAGACCCCCCTGAAGTATTTCGGGTAGGTAGAAGAAGTTTCAAAATACAATTTCTATGTTAGAAATTCAGTTGATCATGAGGTTTTATGGGAAACATTCCCCATCTGATAGCTGTAAAACGAGTTTTGGATTTTTAAGGGCTTCTTATTGAAATACTGTGCATTGAAACACTGACAATAAAAATTTGTGTACCAAGGGACCCAGAATTACTCTCTGATTGTTGTTTGTCTAATAGAGTATTCTGAATAAGATAATTGTTCCTGTTCCTTGTGTGAAAAGAATAACTTCCAGAGTTCTCCACTTTGAAAAAAACTCAGAATACCCAGATGTTTAATAACTTATGAGAAACACTAAGAATTTGGTTAAAAGCCAGAAATAATAAAGTATAATAGTTACGTCAAGCTCATTATTACATAATAAGCTGTGGTATGTGGCAATAGTTCCCTTAGCTTTCTTCAATTATTTGACAATACATACAAATCTCATTTGTCATTTTTGTTTTCTGCAAGATTGTAAAACAAAACAAATTCATCTTCATTCTGTGCTATTAAGTCTCCACTTAGACATGCGGTCTGAAGGCCCTTGTATCCTGAAAATTGCTTCAAACCCTTTCAAATGCATGTTAATGTTCAGGAAGCCAGCTGCTTAACTTTTTCAGAATAAAAATTCTAGTGTTCAAAGGAATGATTGTATTTTTTTTTATTCTTATTGGGGATTTCGAATAATATTTCAAGTTTTCCAATTGAAGTATCTGTACTGATGTATCGACATACATGAACCAAACATGTATATAATTTGGACTTACAAAAATAAGATTCTAGCTTAAATTAAAAATAAATAAGAACCACAGAAAAGGTATCACTGGAGTAAGAACCCGGGATAAGAAAGGAATAAGAACCACAAGGAAAAATGGGATCATCGTAGTAACTGAATCTTTCTGTAATACTTCTGTTTGTAAAATTTTAATGCGGTTTGTAAAAAGTGTTGTATACCCTTTTTAATCCTACTTTGTTTTAGAATTAGAAGATAGTTTACCAATTGATAGTGAGGAACCGTTTGACTCTCCAAACTCTTTATTGTCTCCCAAACTTGAAGATGGGCCTTTAGATGTTTTTCCCAGCTTTTATGTACCATCTAAACCTGCATCTAGCTCCCAGGAATTTTTCTCCACTTCTCTTCATAATACAGGTACGTTTAAAAAAAATAGTGTTGTGAGGTTTTGTGGGATAACAACGACTAGAAAATGGGTACCAAATAAGGAGTCCCGGTAATATTTCACGTTCCCTTTCAAAAAATGAAAGATGTATAGATGGCCTATTAGTTCGGGATTGTGATGAATTTATCAGGATTTCAAAAAATATTTACCGACCCGAGGTTTAGGAACCTACTCATTTTAGGACAGTGCCAAAGTAAATGTCATGAGTATGGCTGGACTTAAAAAACGGAATTGGCTAGGCCAAGAGGCCTTTATCTTTTAACCTAGTGAACATAAACTCAAAAAGTTGTCACCCTTTTTTCCTGTCTTTGCTTCTAGGGCATCTTCATATATCTTGTTCGTCAACTGGTAGTTAATTTAGGGTGAAATGTGCTTGCTTTTAGCTATTTGATGTCAATCTTATGATCATTCAAGCTATTTTCATCCTTTTTTGATAAGAAATGAATGGTTTGTATCATAACCCACTATGTACCATCCCATGTCCCTGTGTGTACATTTCCATGGTACTTAGTGGGACAACTGGTACATTCGGGGACTCCCCCCTCTTTTGCTTCAGTTGAAAAGTAAAAAATCTGAAAAAATCACATTTTATTGCGCTGATAATGGTTTTTTATTTGATTTATAAACCAGTTCTTTAGACAACCATTTAATATGATTTTTTCATATTTCAAAAAACCTCTCCGGCATATACCACGCTCCCGTACAGAGAACATTATTCAAAAAATGGATTGAAAATCTAAAATTGAAAAGAAATTTTTTAATAACGATTAAATTCTTTAAGAATGTAAAAAACATTTAATAAAAAATTAACAATAAAAATCACAATATTTTGGCTTCACGTATGTAAGGGTCTATCAACGGGAGGGGGGACTATAGAAACTAAAAAATAAAAACTAGCTTAAACAAAACATGGAAAAAAGAGAAAACACAAACGCTATACAAAAACAACAAAGAGAAAGACGATAGGAAAGTCGACTCTTTGTTTTTTTGTATAGTTCGATTTCTTTTATTTTCTTTTAATCTATTTTTTTTTCTTTTTTACATCTTTTATTTTCGAAACGGATAGAATTTTTCGACCTGTCCATACCAGCAACCGTATTTTCCTTCTTTTCTTTTGTGATTATTGTGTTTGTGTGTTTTTTCAAATTATTGATGATCTACATCTCTTATTTTGTTTGGTTTGAAAACAGCGAAAAGGGCTTAAAATCAAGAATGTCGTGTACGATTTCTCATTGGACTAGATCTAGGTTTTCAACTTTCCTGAGAGGGCCAAGACTGCCAAACTCCGTGGTTGTAATTACCCGAAACAATTAATGGTGTGAGCCATGCTACATTTTGTCATTTTGATAAAATACTTATTTACTTTGATGTAAAACCTTGAATGAGAAATACTCTAAGAGCAGAATCGGGCAAAATATAGGAAGAAGTGTTTCTGATAGACGGGTTTAGCTAAATGGAAAATGTATCGTAAAGATTTTAAGAAACATCAAGAATTTGGTTAAAATCCACAAATAATAAAATGTGATTAAGAAAGCATTTCTAATGCATGTCAAAGTTTTGGAAGTCAATTTGTGGATAAAAAAACGTCTTCAGACTACATACCTAAGTGTAGACTGAATCGCATAGAATGAGAAGGAATTTGTTTCGATTTGCAGTCTCGCAGAAAATTAAATTGACAGAAGAGATACGTGTTTTCACAAAATTGAGAAAACATAAAGAAACTAGGGGATGCAGGAAACCTAAGGAATCTAGCAGTTGTATCTTTTGTATTATCCTGAGTAGGAGATTGCTCATTTATTTCTTCTGGTTCTTTGCGCCATATGGAGCTCCTTCCTAAGACTGAAAGAGTGTTTAGGCATTATATTGAACTTTTAGGGTTGTATAGCTTCGTCTTTGGAGCTACTGGGCACGGCAATATCTTTTCTCAGCTTTTGAAGCTCCATATTGGCAGATATCCATATTTCTTGTCCGATTAATTTGAAGTTTTATTTGATGTGTGTGTGTGTGTTCAGATGTGTTTATTAGATAACTTACCTCTAGAAAAGTTGCAATCTTTTAGAATTCTATGCTACTCTCTTGAGTATTATCATCTAGTTTTGTATAGATGTATAGATGGCCTATTAGTTCGGGATTGTGATGAATTTATCAGGATTTCAAAAAATATTTACCGACCCGAGGTTTAGGAACCTACTCATTTTACAGGTTTAAAGGACCGCTTTTTGGATGTAAATATTTTTGTTTGTAATAATAAAAATTATATTTTAGAATTTATAATAAAGTCGATGATTTTAATTTTTAGATAATACATTTTTCGTTGCCAAATAGTAATGTTTTTTAAAATATGAATTACTGTGTTTTCTAATCCTAGTTATTTAGGTATCCAAGAACCTGATATGTAGATTTGTAACATGCGAGTCAAGTAATAATTCAGAAACATAGTTTTTTTTTTTTTAGAGAGAGAGAGAGAGAGAGATATTTATAAAACCAAAGAAAACAAAAACAGTAATAACTGCCACCCTGAGATTAAAAAAAAAAATTTGTCCGAGGGGGTGGTTAAAATAGATTAAAAAATAATACAGGACAAAGAAAAAAAATTAAAGCAATAGTACGACCTAATCGGCACCACAGACCTTACAACAAACAAATTCAAAAATACTATTAAAATTATACCCCGAATGGCCACGATAAGGTACTCAAATAGTTATTTACCCCCCCCCCCCACCTTAAAAAAAAAACAAGAACAAAAGAACTAAAATTCATACTTGGTAAAAAAAAAATATTTCTTTTATTTCTCTCTTGAAAAGAGAAATATCACTATTATTTTTAAAACTCTGATCTAGATGATTCCAACTTATAATTCCCCGATGAAGCACAGAAGACGTCGACCGGCTCGAAACAATGGAATATTAATCTCTCCAGAAGATCGAGTGTCATAATTGTGGATCATGGATCTCAAATTAACTAAACTGTCAAAACATGAAAGATCTGTACCATGTTGTAGCCTAAAAATAAACAAAAGTGTATATAACTCTCGTAATCCGGAGGCTGGTAGTGTCCTTATACCCTCGTAGACCTTCCCCACCGAATCCTGGGGGGTGTAAACCAACAAACGAACAACATTATTTTGAAGAACTCGTACGGGCCGGACAACGGAAGCAAATGTACCAAGCCAAGCGTTACTACAATACAGAATATATGGATGGACAAGCGCAAAATAAAGTAGGCATAAGACACGTGTAGGGAAAAAATGCTTTAGTTTTCTCATGATACCTAGATTACGAGACAAAATTTTACTCGCAGACTATGCGTTTTCTCGTTTTATCATTAAATGATAAAAATCAATTAATATAAAACCCCAGGTACTTAATCGATAAAACATGCTTTAATACTCCACAATGTGTTTCAATTTAATTAATCCAAGGATAAAAAACAGGAGATCAGGAAAAAATTACAAATTTTTACCTACCAAGATTTTTCTTAAGCCTATTTACCCTCAACCAAAAATGTAACCTATCCAAATTATCTTTCATCGATGTCAGAAGTAATTCTTCCGTCTTTTCAGCGCTGATAGCCACTGTGTCATCCGCAAATAATCACACAGTCTCATTCCGGAGACTTTTAGTCATATCACTAACCCTAAAACAACAATTATGGATACAATTAGGTATTTCATTAGTAAATAAAAGGAAAAGAATCGGGTCAATAATAGATCCCTGTTGGACACCACAACTGACTGTGTGCAATTCAGATTTTAAACAATTCAACTCTATTACTGACTCACATACTGATTTCGATCCCAACAACTTGCAACTGCGACCCCAACTACTTGTTACCAAAATTGCCAGTGGATGCAATTTTGATTGCATCAACTTCTTTGCTATAGCAAACAATAAGACAATCCATAGGAACTGGAGCCATGCCAAAGAGGCAGGGATTGACTGGAGGGTATGCTTTTTTATTCTTTAATGCTAAGAAAGAAAAGGTTTATTAATCAACAATAAACATGAAAAAACCTGAAGCAAAGCTTGTCTCACCCCACTAGGTTTATATATGAATCAACTCGTGAAAGGTTACGACAATTAAACACCAAAAACAAAACAAGAAACGACAAAAATCAAATAAAGAACCATTCAGTACCTCCCATCATCAATCCATCAAACCAAAAAATCCAGCAATTTGTTTAATTTAATAAATAAAGAAACGAGAGAACTCATCGCCCATCCTTCTCATAAACCCTAAAACAATTGTATTCCAGCAAACTTCGGAACATACTTCAGTTTGTTTCCTGTACAATATTATATGGCAAAGTATTCCAGGCACTAGGACAAACATGGCGCACAGAAAACTTTAATGGTGTAGTAACTATTCTAGGATTCCCAAACTGACTTTAACTCCTTGTATATTCTCGTGAACACCTGAAACCAGTAAGAAAGATCGTTGAAGCAGTTTGGCAAAAATCATTTAGGTACTTAAACATAAATACAGCATTATGAAATTTCACTAGACTGGGCAATATCGAAAATGGACAATATCTTAAGTTCAACATACCTGGACCTCACTAAAGAACGTTTATCTATACTTCCTAGAAAAATAGATATTGGGTTGAGCTACAAGCTTTAACAGGGTTACCAGTGGACAGTTATGAAGTCAGTTCTAGAAAAGCTTATTTTGACTGCAAATGGCATATACAACTGTAACAAAACTTCCGTGACCACAGTTCACGCTCCTCCGAAGGTGTTTAGGGGGAGGGGTCAGAAGATAGTGGGCAAGGTGACATTCTCGGAGAGAAGTGTCTTTGTGACCAGGGTCAGAGCTGTTTCTGCAAGCGGTCAATATGTACCACCTAACTTTATATTTCCAAGGAAACATTTTCAACCTCATATGCTAACTGCTGCTCCAACCAACTCAACAGGTGCCTTGCCATCCAGATGGATCGATCAAGATCTATTTCTGAACTATACTTATCTCTTCAAGGTATATTCGCGTACATCTCAAAAGATCCCCATGTTTCTCAGGCATCACACTACTTACTATTCTCCTTACTGCAGCCAAATGCTCTAGGTGTTAGGTTCTAGGGAGTACATTCCCTTCTAATGCCAATAAAACAAAGCTGCAGATAACTGGATGTTTTCTAATCCTTGGAAGACCTTGACAATATATGACATTGCTTCTCTTGTTGGACGAAGTCTTACTCTTACGAAGTTCATCCCAAATAACATCAAGAGGAGCTTTGAGAAAACCTGAAATATTCACAAAAGAATATTTTCTTACTTCCTTTGTCACTGGCAGGCCTGCTTCCCCTGATCTTTATTGCCCAAAGCTAAGCTACTCGTTACCCGACATAGCTTGGAACGTAAGAAAGAAACTTACAAAGTTCTGACTGATACCCCATCAAACTTCCACTGAAAAAGAAAAACAAAGAGCAGCAAAGTAGTTGATGAGTTTGTTGCAGAACTGAAAACCACCTGCACAAAAACGAAACACCAGACAGTGTAGACGAAATGGTCCTGGACGATGAAAGAGATGATTCTTTGAGAGCTGGTTCTTCTTATGTGGAGGAAATGAATGAAGAAGCATTTAGGAGGACAGTGCCAAAGTAAATGTCATGAGTATGACTGGACTTAAAAAACGGAATTGGCTAGGCCAAGAGGCCTTTATCTTTTAACCTAGTGAACATAAACTCAAAAAGTTGTCACCCTTTTTTCCTGTCTTTGCTTCTAGGGCATCTTCATATATCTTGTTCGTCAACTGGTAGTTAATTTAGGGCGAAATGTGCTTGCTTTTAGCTATTTGATGTCAATCTTATGATCATTCAAGCTATTTTCATCCTTTTTTGATAATAAATGAATGGTTTGTATCATAACCCACTATGTACCATCCCTTGTCCCTGTGTGTACAATTACCTGGTACTTAGTGGGACAACTGGTACATTCGGGGACTCCCCCCTCTTTTGCTTCAGTTGAAAAGTAAAAAATCTGAAAAAATCACATTTTATTGCGCTGATAATGGTTTTTTATTTGATTTATAAACCAGTTCTTTAGACAACCATTTAATATGATTTTTTCATATTTCAAAAAACCTCTCCGGCATATACCACGCTCCCGTACAGAGAACATTATTAAAAAAATGGATTGAAAATCTAAAATTGAAAAGAAATTTTTTAATAACAATTAAATTCTTTAACAATGTAAAAAACATTTAATAAAAAATTAACAATAAAAATCACAATATTTTGGCTTCACGTATGTAAGGGTCTATCAACGGGAGGGGGGGACTATAGAAACTAAAAAATAAAAACTAGCTTAAACAAAACATGGAAAAAAGAGAAAACACACAAACGCTATACAAAAACAACAAAGAGAAAGACGATAGTTTTTTTTTGTATAGTTCGATTTCTTTTATTTTCTTTTAATCTATTTTTTTTTCTTTTTTACATCTTTAATTTTCGAAACGGATAGAATTTTTCGACCTGTCCATACCAGCAACCGTATTTTCCTTCTTTTCTTTTGTGATTATTGTGTTTTTGTGTTTTTTCAAATTATTGATGATCTACATCTCTTATTTTGTTTGGTTTGAAAACAGCGAAAAGGGCTTAAAATCAAAAATGTCGTGTACGATTTCTCATTGGACTAGATCTAGGTTTTCAACTTTCCTGAGAGGGCCACGACTACCAAACTCCATGGTTGTAATTACCCGAAACAATTAATGGTGTGAGCCATGCTACATTTTGTCATTTTGATAAAATACTTATTTACTTTGATGTAAAACCTTGAATGAGAAATACTCTAAGAGCAGAATCGGGCAAAATATAGGAAGAAGTGTTTCTGATAGACGGGTTTAGCTAAATGGAAAATGTATCGTAAAGATTTTAAGAAACATCAAGAATTTGGTTAAAATCCACAAATAATAAAATGTGATTAAGAAAGCATTTCTAATGCATGTCAAAGTTTTGGAAGTCAATTTGTGGATAAAAAAACGTCTTCAGACTACATACCCAAGTGTAGACTGAATCGCATAGAATGAGAAGGAATTTGTTTCGATTTGCAGTCTCGCAGAAAATTAAATTGACAGAAGAGATACGTGTTTTCACAAAATTGAGAAAACATAAAGAAACTAGGGAATGCAGGAAACCTAAGGAATCTAGCAGTTGTATCTTTTGTATTATCCTGAGTAGGAGATTGCTCATTTTTTTCTTCTGGTTCTTTGCGCCATATGGAGCTCCTTCCTAAGACTGAAAGAGTGTTTAGGCATTATATTGAACTTTTAGGGTTGTATAGCTTCGTCTTTGGAGCTACTGGGGACAACAATATCTTTTCTCAGCTTTTGAAGCTCCATATTGGCAGATATCCATATTTCTTGTCCGATTAATTTGAAGTTTTATTTGATGTGCGTGTGTTCAGGTGTGTTTATTAGATAACTTACCTCGAGAAAAGTTGCAATCTTTTAGAATTCTATGCTACTCTCTTGAGTATTATCATCTAGTTTTTGGGGATGGCTTAAATGCACCCAGTTTGGATCTGAAGGGAGGCATTATGCCATGTAGGGCATGTGGATATGAACGACATACATACAAATTTTTATGGTTGCCTTGAAGTGGAGAGTTTCCATATTGTGACTGGGCTGTGTAATTTACTTCTATTGTAGCATTTATAGCTGAACGATTGCTGATTTGCACTTAGGTGTTTTTGGGATTGAAGATACAATCACTGGAAAAGAGAGATACCGTTCAGTTGATTTACTCAAAATGCTGTTTGTGGGCAGGACACAATTGTTTTTGAATTGCACTCTGACCCACACATTCGTAGTTTTTACAACAGAGCTGACTTGCTTGGCAGTTTTTTTTCATTATTGTGCTTTTGCCCACATTAGGTACAGGACGGATTTTGCTGTGAACATCTATTGAACGGATGTTCCCATTCATGGCACTTGAAAAATTGAAGAGGCATGTCTTAGTATGGTTTGTACTTAAGTTTTTGTCCAAATAAATACAAATCACTAATAAGCACTTATTTAGGCTACGGGAAATTAAAACTGATTCACTATGAGATGATTCTTCATTCAGTCGTGTATTAAACAACACTAAACGGACAAATTGAAGGTTTCTTCCTCCTTGTAGCTCTTCCTGTAGCTCTTGCTTTTCAATGGATAAATATACGTCATATAGCCTCTAATCATAGTATTGGGAGCGCGGCGGCTTCCCGCCAGGCCCTGGACTCCGCACGTAGCAGGCTTCTATATATACATTCTCACTGTTGCTGGTCTTCGAAAGGTAGATAATTTGAGCCTTTTATTTATGTCTAGACGTCCAAACGGACCTTAAATTAGAAGTAGTGCCTTTGTTAAATTATTTTTTTATTTTTTTGCACCTTTAACTTTTGCCCCGGGTTTTCTTTTGTCATTATGAAAAACATATCGCCGAACCTTTGTTTCTTTTAATTGTTCAGGTGGTAGAACAAAAACTTCTTTTTCTTCCAACAATTTTGTCTAGTCCAGGTTTTTGATTCTCAAAGGTATGGAAGGCATTGTCGACCACTTTTGTTTCTTTTAATTGTTCAGGTGGTGGGACAAAACTTCTTCTTTTGCCTTGGCTTGTATTTTGTCATTATGAAAGACATATCACCGAAACTTTTTTTCTTTTAATTGTCTGGGTGGTAGGACAAACACTTTTTTTTTCTTCCAGCGATTTATCTAGTCCTTATTTTTGGTTTTCAAAGGTATGGTAGGCATTAATGACCTGATCCGTGTCAAAACTCAAAACCCAATCATCATCACTATCATTTTCAATTTCGTTGGTTCGTTTTACTTGGGTTTATCTTTCGTCATTATGAAATACATATCGCCGAACCTTTGTTTTTTTAACAAAAGTATGGAAGGCATTGATGACCTCATCCAGGTCAAAATCCAAACCCAATCGTCATCGCTATCATTTTCAATTTTGACTCGTTTTTATTCTTACTGTCCAGGTTTATTCTCATTGATTCGCTCACATGTTGGGTGTCCCATGTCTTCTAATGGCGTGTGTCTTTGCTTTTCATTTTTTATATTTGATTTGCTCACATGCTCGGTCCCGCATGTCTTCTAACCGCGTGTCTTTGCTCTTCATTTCCATTTTTGACAAGCCGCCGCTGTTCTTGTAACCGCTTGTGTATATGCTCTTCATTTTTCATTTTTGACTTGCTCGCATCCTCAGTGTCGCATGTCTTCTAACTGTGGGTGTCTTTGCTCTTAATTTTTATTTTTGACTTGGTCACTTGCTCTGTGGTGTATGTCTCTAACCGTGTGTGTCTTTGCACGCTTTCATTGTCACGCTCTTATTGTCGCTTTTGCATATTTTCTAACGGCCCCTGTCTTTGCTCTTCATTTTCATTTTGTACACGTTTTTGGATTTTGATTACTTCAGACACTTTAGTAATGGCCTTTGCTTTAGCTGTCCCTATTGGTGTTGTCGCAATTGATAGCTCAGGTTGTCGAATTTCACATCTTATCAAGTTTGATAGTTCAGTTGTTCGTTCCAAAGAATCATCATTTATAGTAACTTCAACTGCAAATTTTCGTTTTTTGGGCCTGCCAACGGACAATATATTATATAAATAACTGTTGCGTTGGAAACTCAATAATATTATTGATGCTGTGCATGACATCATAAAGAAAATGCTTATATGATTTCGTAAGAAATGCTTATATGATGTACTAATATAATAATTGACGTCATTTGCAAAATCCAAAATTAAGGCTCTTCACGAATTTTCTCGGACTTCTGACCCATCGAGATCGATTTTTTATGCGAGAACATCCCAGGATACCAATTTTCCCGAAAATTTATGTAGTCGTTTTCGAGAGTATACATACATGTATACATACACAATTATTGCTCACTTATAAAGATAGTATATAACCTAGGTCTATTGGGATTTCCTTTCCGAGTCGAACTTTGTGGCCTCAACGCCTGAACCAGAAGTAGTTACAGAATTAGTATTTTACAGAAAAGACGTTGCAGTTTCTATATCTTTAAAATATAATTTGGCTGTTCATGAGTTTTGTAAGTTAAGCTCAAAGTTAGCCCGGCAAACTTTAAAAATTGCCCTCTTGATTGCTCTGGGTCCCTTAGCACTACTTCTACTACTACCAACAACTCACCGTAGCACCAATCCGTCTGAGGCCAACACAGCTAGACACGCTCCTCCTCCATTTGAATCTATTCAAAGCCTCCCTCTTTGGAATTATTGGTAATGAAATATCGGATATCTTGTCTTTATTTTCCTAGCTGGTCTTTCTTTTAAGAGACTTGAGGTTTTGGCGAATCATTATCACTCTGTATTTTTAGTATTATGTTGACAACACCGCTTTGAAAACTCAAATTCTCTAAAACGCGTGTAATATCAGGATTAAACTCTTTGCACCTTAAAAAAGAGGCACTAAATTAGATCTAATACTGAGACTGTTAAGAGCACTAGTTATTAATGTGCTTAGAAGACAAATATATGTTTTAACTGACTTTTGCGTTTGACATCCTTTTTTTTGTCTGTTTTCTTTGGGTACCCTTTGATTTGGCTGTAGCTGGAGAAGCAGTAATAGAGTTCCTCTCTTTTCGTCGAAAGATCCCACTCTGTTACTCTGTATTAAATTTGGGTAGATTCCTCAGCATATTTTGCACTCTGATTAGTTTCCGTTTTTGGCTTCGAGGGCTCATTTTGTGGAAGTTCTCTTCTTTAGCTTCTCTCGGAGATTCATCTCTTGGCTGAGCCTCCAGCTTCTCTTGGAAGCTCATTTTGTAGTAGAAGTTCTCTTCTTTGGCTTTTCTTGGAGGTTCATCCGTTTCGGATTTTCTGATATCCCACAATATGGATATTCCGGCAAATGCGAATAAAGTGCCAATGACAAATTTTTTTATTAATTGCATAATCTTTTTTTTAAATGGTTGCAATTGGCTTACATTTTTTTTATATAGTAAAGTGACGTCATAATTTTTACCTGGATATGACGTTTATATAAAAATGATTTTTATATAAAAACGGTGCTGCCATGGTGTATGCGAAAGAAGAAAATGGATTGAAGATTCTAAAATGTTTAATGTTTTCCATAAATTGTCTGATGACTGAAATTAGAGACCCCCCTGAAGTATTTCAGGTAGGTAGAAGAAGTTTCAAAATACAATTTCTTTGTTGGAAATTCAGTTGATCATGAGGTTTTATGGGAAACATTCCCCATCTGATAGCTGTGAAATGAGTTTTGGATTTTTAAGGGCTTCTTATTGAAATACTGTGCATTGAAATACTGACAATAAAAATTTGTGTACTAAGGGACCGAGAATTACTCTCTTATTGTTGTTTGTCTAATAGAGTATTCTGAATAAGATAATTGTTCCTGTTCCGTGTGTGAAAAGAATAAATTCCAGAGTTCTCCCCTTTGAAAAAAACTCAGAATACCCAGATGTTTAATAACTTATGAGAAACACTAAGAATTTGGTTAAAAGCCAGAAATAATAAAGTATAATAGTTACGTCAAGCTCATTATTACATAATAAGCTGTGGTATGTGGCAATAGTTCCCTTAGCTTTCTTCAATTATTTGACAATACATACAAATCTCATTTGTCATTTTTGTTTTCTGCAAGATTGTAAAACAAAACAAATTCATCTTCATTCTGTGCTATTAAGTCTCCACTTAGACATGCGGTCTGAAGGCCCTTGTATCCTGAAAACTGCTTCAAACCCTTTCAAATGCATGTTAATGTTCAGGAAGCCAGCTGCTTAACTTTTTCAGAATAAAAATTCTAGTGTTCAAAGGAATGATTGTATTTTTTTTATTCTTATTGGTGATTTCGAATAATATTTCAAGTTTTCCAATTGAAGTATCTGTACTGATGTATCGACATACATGAACCAAACATGTATATAATTTGGACTTACAAAAATAAGATTCTAGCTTAAATTAAAAATAAATAAGAACCACAGAAAAGGTATCACTGGAGTAAGAACCCGGGATAAGAAAGGAATAAGAACCACAAGGAAAAATGGGATCATCGTAGTAACTGAATCTTTCTGTAATACTTCTGTTTGTAAAATTTTAATGCGGTTTGTAAAAAGTGTTGTATACCCTTTTTAATCCTACTTTGTTTTAGAAGTAGAAGATAGTTTACCAATTGATAGTGAGGAACCGTTTGACTCTCCAAACTCTTTATTGTCTCCCAAACTTGAAGATGGGCCTTTAGATGTTTTTCCCAGCTTTTATGTACCATCTAAACCTGCATCTAGCTCCCAGGAATTTTGCTCCACTTCTTTTCATGATACAGGTACGTTTAAAAAAAATAGTGTTGTGAGGTTTTGTGGGATAACAACGACTAGAAAATGGGTACCAAATAAGGAGTCCCGGTAATATTTTACGTTCCCTTTCAAAAAATGAAAGATGTATAGATGGCATATTAGTTCGGGATTGTGATGAATTTATCAGGATTTCAAAAAATATTTACCGACCCGAGGTTTAGGAACCTACTCATTTTACAGGTTTAAAGGACCGCTTTTTGGATATAAATATTTTTGTTTGTAATAATAAAAATTATATTTTAGAATATATAATAAAGTCGATGATTTTAATTTTTAGTTAATACATTTTTCGTTGTCAAAAAGTAATGTTTTTTCAAATATGAATTACTGTGTTTTCTAATCCTAGTTATTTAGGTATCCAAGAACCTGATATGTAGATTTGTAACATGCAAGTCAAGTAATAATTCAGAAACATAGGTTTTTTTTAGAGAGAGAGATAGATATTTATAAAACCAAAGAAAACAAAAACAGTAATAACTGCCACCCCGAGAAAAAAAAAAAAACTTGTCCGAGGGGGTGGTTAAAATAGATTAAAAAATAATACAGGACAAAGAAAAAAAATTAAAGCAATAGTACGACCTAATCGGCACCGCAGACCTTACAACAAACAAATTCAAAAATACTATTAAAATTATTCCCCGAATGGCCACGATAAGGTACTCAAATAGTTATTTACCCCCCCTCCCCCTTAAAAAAAACAAGAACACAAGAACTAAAATTCATACTTGGTAAAAAAAATATTTCTTTTATTTCTCTCTTGAAAAAAGAAATATCATTATTATTTTTAAAACTCTGATCTAGATTATTCCAACTTATAATTCCCCGATGAAGCACAGAAAACATCGACCGGGTCGAAACAATGAATAGAATATTGATCTCTCCAGAACATCGAGTGTCATAATTGTGGATCATGGATCTCAAATTAACTAAACTGTCAAAACATGAAAGATCTGTACCATGTTGTAGCCTAAAAATAAACAAAAGTGTATATAACTCTCGTAATCCGGAGGCTGGTAGTGTCCTTATACCCTCGTAGACCTTCCCCACCGAATCCTGGGGGGTGTAAACCAACAAACAACATTATTTTGAAGAACTCGAACGGGCCAGACAACGGAAGCAAATGTACCAAGCCAAACGCTACTACAATACAGAATATATGGATGGACAAGCGTAAAATAAAGTAGGCATAGGACATGTGTAGGGAAAAGATGCTTTAGTTTTCTCATGATACCTAGGTTACGAGACAAAATTTTACTCGCAGACTATGTGTTTTCTCGTTTTATCATTAAATGATAAAAATCAATTAATATAAAACCCCAGGTACTTAATCGATAAAACATGCTTTAAAACTCCACAATGTGTTTCAAATTAATCCAAAATTAAGGCTCTTCACGAATTTTCTCAGACTTCTGACCCATCGAGATCGATTTTTTATGCGAGAACATACCAGGATACCAATTTTCCCGAAAAGTTATGTAGTCGTTTTCGAGAGTATACATTCATGTATACATACACAATTATTGCTCACTTATAAAGATAGTATATAACCTAGGTCTATTGGGATTTCCTTTCCGAGTCGAACTTTGTGGCCTCAGCGCCTGAACCAGAAGTAGTTACAGAATTAGTATTTTACAGAAAAGACGTTGCAGTTTCTATATCTTTAAAATATAATTTGGCTGTTCATGAGTTTTGTAAGTTTAGCTCAAAGTTTGCCCGGCAAACTTTAAAAATTGCCCTCTTGATTGCTATGGGTCCCATAGCACTACTTCTACTACTACCAACAACTCACCGTAGCACCAATCCGTCTGAGGCCAACACAGCTAGACACGCTCCTCCTCCATGTGAATCTATTCAAAGCCTCCCTCTTTGGAATTATTGGTAATGAAATATCGGATATCTTGTCTTTATTTTCCTAGCTGGTCTTTCTTTTAAGAGACTTGAGGTTTTGGCGAATCATTATCACTCATAAAGAAAATGCTTATATGATGTCGTAAGAAATGCTCATATGATGTACTAATATAGTAATTGACGTCATTTGCAAAATCCAAAATTAAGGCTCTTCACGAATTTTTTCAGACTTCTGACCCATCGAGATAGATTTTTTATGCGAGAACATCCCAGGATACCAATTTTCCCGAAAATTTATGTAGTCGTTTTCGGGAGTATACATACATGTATACATACACAATTATTGCTCACTTATAAAGATAGTATATAACCTAGGTCTATTGGTATTTCCTTTCCGAGTCGAACTTTGTGGCCTCAACGCCTGAACCAGAAGTAGTTACAGAATTAGTATTTTACAGAAAAGACGTTGCAGTTTCTATATCTTTAAAATATAATTTGGCTGTTCATGAGTTTTGTAAGTTTAGCTCAAAGTTAGCCCGGCAAACTTTAAAAATTGCCCTCTTGATTGCTATGGGTCCCTTAGCACTACTTCTACTACTACCAACAACTCACCGTAGCACCAATCCGTCTGAGGCCAACACAGCTAGACACGCTCCTCCTCCATGTGAATCTATTCAAAGCCTCCCTCTTTGGAATTATTGGTAATGAAATATCGAATATTTTGTCTTTATTTTCCTAGCTGGTCTTTCTTTTAAGAGATTTGAGGTTTTGGCGAATCATTATCACTCATAAAGAAAATGCTTATATGATGTCGTAAGAAATGCTCATATGATGTACTAATATAGTAATTGACTTCATTTGCAAAATCCAAAATTAAGGCTCTTCACGAATTTTTTCAGACTTCTGACCCATCGAGATCGATTTTTTATGCGAGAACATCCCAGGATACCAATTTTCCCGAAAATTTATGTAGTCGTTTTCGGGAGTATACATACATGTATACATACACAATTATTTCTCACTTATAAAGATAGTATATAACCTAGGTCTATTGGGATTTCCTTTCCGAGTCGAACTTTGTGGCCTCAACGCCTGAACCAGAAGTAGTTACAGAATTAGTATTTTACAGAAAAGACGTTGCAGTTTCTATATCTTCAAAATATAATTTGGCTGTTCATGAGTCTTGTAAGTTTAGCTCAAAGTTAGCCCGGCAAACTTTAAAAATTGCCCTCTTGATTGCTATGGGTCCCTTAGCACTACTTCTACTACTACCAACAACTCACCGTAGCACCAATCCGTCTGAGGCCAACACAGCTAGACACGCTCCTCCTCCATGTGAATCTATTCAAAACCTCCCTCTTTGGAATTATTGGTAATGAAATATCGGATATTTTGTCTTTATTTTCCTAGCTGGTCTTTCTTTTAAGAGACTTGAGGTTTTGGCGAATCATTATCACTCATAAAGAAAATGCTTATATGATGTCGTAAGAAATGCTTATATGATGTACTAATATAGTAATTGACGTCATTTGCAAAATCCAAAATTAAGGCTCTTCACGAATTTTTTCAGACTTCTGACCCATCGAGATCGATTTTTTATGCGAGAACATCCCAGGATACCAATTTTCCCGAAAATTTATGTAGTCGTTTTCGGGAGTATACATACATGTATAAATACACAATTATTGCTCACTTATAAAGATAGTATATAACCTAGGTCTATTGGGATTTCCTTTCCGAGTCGAACTTTGTGGCCTCAACGCCTGAACCAGAAGTAGTTACAGAATTAGTATTTTACAGAAAAGACGTTGCAGTTTCTATATCTTTAAAATATAATTTGGCTGTTCATGAGTTTTGTAAGTTTAGCTCAAAGTTAGCCCGGCAAACTTTAAAAATTGCCCTCTTGATTGCTATGGGTCCCTTAGCACTACTTCTACTACTACCAACAACTCACCAACACAGCTAGACACGCTCCTCCTCCATGTGAATCTATTCAAAGCCTCCCTCTTTGGAATTATTGGTAATGAAATATCGGATATCTTTTCTTTATTTTCCTAGCTGGTCTTTCTTTTAAGAGACTTGAGGTTTTGGCGAATCATTATCACTCTGTATTTTTAGTATTATGTTGAAAACACCGCCTTGAAAACTCAAATTCTCTAAGCCGCGTGTAACAATATTATCAGGATTAAACTCTTTGCACCTTCAAAAAGAGGCTCTAAATTGGATCTAATACTTGAGACTGTTAAGAGCACTTGTTATTAATGTGCTTAGAAGACAAATATATGTTTTAACTTACTTTTGCGTTTGACATCCTTTTTTTTGTCTGTTTTTTTTGGCTACCCTTTGATTTGGCTGTAGCTGGAGAAGCAGGAGAAGCAATAATAGAGTTCCTCTCTTTTCGTCGATAGATTCCCACTCTGTTACTCTGTATTAAATTTGGCCAGATTCCTCAGCATATCTTGCACTCTGATTAGTTTCCGTTTTTGGCTTCGAGGGCTCATTTTGTGGAAGTTCTCTTCTTTAGCTTCTCTCGGAGATTCATGTCTTGGCTGAGCCTCCTGCAAATGCGAATAAAGTGCCAATGACAATTTTTTTATTAATTGCATAACCTTTTTTTTAATGGTTGCAATTGGCTTACATTTTTTTTATATAGAAAAAACGCCATAATTTTTACCTGGATATGACGTTTATATAAAAATGATTATAATCTATATACACGGCCATGATGTTTATAAAGTGAGTTGATGATTAAAATGATGATCAAAGTGACGGTGGTGCCATGGTGTATGCGAAAGAAGAAAATGGATTGAAGATTCTAAAATGTTTAATGTTTTCCATAAATTGTCTGATGACTGAAATTAGGGACCCCCCTGAAGTCTTTCGGATAGGTAGAACAAGTTTCAAAGTACAATTTCTTTGTTAGAAATTCAGTTGATCATGAGGTTTTATGGGAAACATTCCCCATCTGATAGCTGTAAAATGAGTTTTGGACGTGAGGGCCTTTGTTAATTTTGGAAAAACTGTTTCCATATGAAACAAGTCTCAAATACCCAGATGTTTAATAGCTTTTTTGAGAAACACTAAGAATTTGGTTCAAAGCCAGAAATAATAAAGTATAATAGTTACGTCAAGCTCATTATTACATAATAAGCTGTGGTATGTGGCAATAGTTCCCTTAGGCTTCTTCAATTATTTGACAATACATACAAATCTCTTTTGTAATTTTTGTTTTCTGCGAAATTGTAAAACGAAACAAATTCATCCTTATTCTGTGCTATTCAGTCTCCACCTAGACATGCGGTCTGAAGGCCCTATCCTGAAAATTGCTTCAAACTCATTCAAATGCATGTTAATGTTCATGTTACCGGCTGCTTAACTTTTTTCAGAATAAAAATTCTAGTGTTCAAAGGAATGATTATATTTTTTTTATTCTTATTGGGGATTTCGAATAATATTTCAAGTTTTCAAATTGAAGTGTCTGTACTGATGTATCGACATACATGAACCAAACTTGTATATAATTTGGACTTACAAAAATAAGATTCTAGCTTAAATTAAAAATAAATAAGAACCACAAAAAAGGGATCACCGGGAAAAGAACCCGGGTAAGAAAGGAATAAGAACCACAAGGAAAAAAGGGATCATCTTAGTAATTGAATCTTTCTGTTATACTTCTGTTTGTAAAATTTTAATACGGTTTGTAAAAAGTGTTGCATACCCTTTTTAATCCTACTTTGTTTTAGAAGTTGAAGATAGTTTACCAATTGAGAGTGAGGAACCGTTTGACTCTCCAAACTCTTTTTTGTCTCCCAAACTTGAAGATGGACCTTTAGATGTTTTTCCCAGCTTTTATGTACCATCTGAACCTGCATCTAGCTCCCAGGAATTCTGCTCCACTTCTCTTCATCATACAGGTACGTTTAAAAAAAATTTGGTGTTGTGAGGTTTTGTAGGATAACAACGACTAAAAAATGGGTACCAAATAAACAGTCCCGGTAATATTGAACGTTCCCTTTCAAGAAATGAAAGATGTGTAGATGGCCTATTAGTTCGGGATTGTGTTGAATTTATCAGGATTTCAAAAAATATTTACCAACCCGAGATTCAGGAACCTACTCATTTTACAGGTTTAAAGGACCGCTTTTTGGATGTAAATATTTGTGTTTGTAATAATAAAAGTTATATTTTAGAATGCATAGTAAAGTCGATGATTTTAATTTTTAGATAATAAATTTTTCTTTGCCAAAAAGTAATATGAATTATTATGTTTTCTCCTCCTAATTATTTAGGTATCCAAGAATCTGATATATAGATTTGTAACATGCATGTCAAGTAATAATTCAGAAATATAGTTTTTTTCTTTTTTAGAGAGAGAGAGATATTTACTAAACCAAAGAAAACAAAAACAGTAATAACAGCCACCCCGAGAAGTAAAAAAAAAACTTTTCCGAGGGGGTGGCAAAAATACATTAGAAAATAATACAGGACAAAGAGAAAAAAATTAAAGCAATATTGCGACCTAATCGGCACCACAAACCTTACAACAAACAAATTCAACAATACTATTAAAATCATACCCCGAGTGGCCACAAAAAAGGTACTCAATTAGTTATTTACACCCCCTCCCCCCCCGTAAAAAAATAAGAGCAAAAAAACTAAAATTCATACTTAGTAAAATGGATTTCTTTTACTTCTCTCTTGAAAAAAGAAATACCACTATTATTTTTAAAACTCTGATCTAGATTATTCCAACTTCTAATTCCCCTATGAAGCACAGAAAACATCGACCGGGTAGAAACAGTTAATAGAATATTAAGCTCTCCAGAAGATCGAGTGTCAAAATTGTGGATCACCGATCTCAAATTAACTGAACTGTCAAAACATGATAAACAAATAAACAAAAGTGTATGTAACCCTCGTAGTCTGGAGGCTGACAGTATCCTTATATGCTCGTAGAGGTTCCGCAAACCAACCAACAAACGAACAACATTATTTTGAAGAACTCGTACGGGCCGGACAACGGAAGCAAATGTACCAAGCCAAGCGTTACTACAATACAGAATATATGGATGGACAAGCGCAAAATAAAGTAGGCATAAGACACGTGTAGGGAAAAAATGCTAAAGTCTTCTTATTTTACCTAGGTTATGAGACAAAGTTTTACTCACAGACTGTGCGTGACACTTGAATGATAAAATCTCGGCAAGATAAACCCTCAGGTACTTAATCGATACAGCACGCTTTAGAACTCCACAATGTGTTTCAATTTCATTAATCCAAGGATAAAAAACAGGAGATAGGGAAAAAATGATAAATTTTGACTAACCAAGATTAATCTTAAGCCTATTTACCCTCAACCAAGAATGTAACCTATCCAAATTATTTTTCATCGATTTCAGAAGTAATTCATCCGCAAATAATCACACAGTCTTATTCCGGAGACTTTTAGTCATATCACTAACCCTAAAACAACAATTATGAAAACAATTTAATAAACAAAAGGAAAAGAATTGGATCAATAACAGATCCCTGTGGGACACCACAATTGACTGGGCGCAATTCAGATTTTAAACAATTCATCTCTACAAACTGGTACCGGTTACTTAGGAAACTCCGTATAAGAGCGAGAGCTTTACCTCGGATCCCACACACTTAACACTTTTCAAAGAGTAGACCATGGTCAACTGTATCAAAAGCATTCATTAGGTCTAGAAATAATGCACCAACCTTAAATTCTTTGTTTAAAGCCACATTAACAATACTTGTCAAAATATCAATGCATCCTCCGTCTTCCTACTCTTCTGGAATCCAAACTGATTAATTTTCAAAAGATTAAACTTCTCAAGAAATGTGGTTAACCGAGAACTAAACGATTTTTCAGTAAGACGAGAAATAACTGGCAAAAATGATATGCGGCGATAATTACCAAGATCATTTCTATCACCACCTTTATAAACCGGTGTCACTCTTGCGTACTTTAAACGATATGAAACTTACCTTGTCTGAAAGAATCATTGATTAATGGTGTTAGAATGCTAGATATAGATGGAAAAATATATTTTAGAATTTTTAAACTCATCAAGAATTTTTAAACTCCAGACGAACTATTTTCACGGCATACATGGTATCTCTTAGCTCGTCCACGGTAATCCTCTTTAGATGCAACGATACATCTATAGGGGGTGGCAAAGGGGATCCAAAAGGTGGATCTTCCGGAAATGGGCAAATCATATCGGTTATTTAAAACCTACCGAAATAAAATGATTCTGAAACTTATTACAAATCGTATAACCGTCTGCAGTTATAGCCTTTACTATCACTTCAGATGGTAGTATACTAGGCTCTGACCTATAACACTACAGATTATTTGCCAGGTCTTCAATGGGCTACCTTCAGCTTCCTTAAATTTCAAGCTAAAATATCTATTTTTAGCCTCACGGTGAAATTTATTCAAATCATTACGAAAAACACAGTATTGTTCTTTAATCTCATCAGTAGGTTCTAAAGCTTCTAGCTTAAACAATCTATCTCTTAAATTTATTTTCCGAAGAAGATATAGTGTTTTCCATGGCTTCTTCCCATTATGTTTTCGCCCTTTCATATTCCTAACAACTCCCACTTCCCAAGCCTTTTCCAATAACTTACCATAAAAAAGCGTAAATTTACTATTTCCATCATTTTCCTGTCTAAACACGGGCATCTTACAACTTGAACCAAAATATTATTTGGTTTTGTAAGGGCATTTTTATCAAAAACTACAGACCTTTCACTCAAGTCGGTAATTACTCGCTTATGAGTAAATGCGGCAAATTCAGCATAACCACCAAAGTGGTCAGATTCAACATTTACAACACCTCTTGGAGATCTAAAAGGTATATTTGAAAATATATTGTCCAAAAGCTTTGCAGAAGTCCTAGAAACTAGTCGGAATGTTAATCTTAGGGATTAAACTATAAGACAGACATAGATTTAAAAGTTGAGAAGTCACCGAAAACTCGATATCTAATATGTTGATGTTGAAATCGCCAAGAATGAAACAAGATTTATTACTAAATTACACTTTAGCCAGCTGTTTATGTAAATTCTCAAAGAATTCTTGAATAGAGCTAGACCTGTACACAATAGAGGGTGACCTGTACACAATGACTAAATATGCACTAGCATTATTTAATCTAGCTTGTAGAACTAGGTTTTCACACACCGTTTCATTATATTCGCTCAGATCATCACGGATTTTCACGTGCAGATCTTCACGTACATACGCTGCGAGACCCCCGTGTTGACGTAGCTCTTGGTTCCGTGTAAACAAAATATACCCCGGTAAATCCAGAAGAGTAGAGTTATGATCACCCAGCCAAGTCTCCGTTAAGGCAAGCACATGGAAGAAATTAAGATTAGCTAAATTAGCTAAAAAATCAAAAGTTTGAGAGTCTTTCCCGTGAATAAACTTGCTTGGTTGTTCAAAAGTTTAGCTTTCCATATAATGAGGTGCTCATAGCTCGCTCAGGCGAATAGGGAAACGGATGAAAAAACTGATTTGTATGAATAAAAAGTATTTAAACGATATATTCAAGATTCCTCCGAAAAGTACGGATGACATGTAAATGTGCGTGTGTTTTCTTTGACCAAAAGTTTGGCAAAAAACTTAAAAACGTGCGATAAGACTCAGATACCTTGAACTTAAAAGCTGCATAACTTGTATCATACAAAAAATTGTGAAATCTCTAACTTTTGCGTGCTTAACAATTAACATGCATTCCACTTTCAAAAATACTTGCTCATTTTTCCTTGACAGCACACAAAAAACCGATTGATACCATAGAGAGACTAGGAAAAATTTCTAGCCCCAAAACCAATTGGTACTATGGGAAAAAACGGTCGGTTTTTCCATGGTACCGTTTGTTTTTGATCGTTTCCCCATGCGTCTGATCAGGCTATAGGGTAATATGTTTTTTTTTCTTTTTTTTTTGTGTGTGTTTTTTTAAGATAAGTTTCAGAGTCTTTAGATGTTACTTTGTTCACAATTCATTTCCATGGTTGAAACTTATACGCTCTTCGAAACACCCAAATCTGCTTTCCTGCTTAAACATTAAAAACTTGAAGCTTGGCAAATAGTTGTCAAATGAAAGGAACTGTTATAATTTGCTTTCACCTAATAATATTTCAGCCATCCCCTTGCCTAATAGCTGGGTATAGCCCTATGACGAACATTAAGCTCACTTATATTGTTGTTTTTGTCGATTCTCTTTGAGCTTATTTTGGTAGCAGTTTATTTTATCCCCTGTTCTGAACGAAACACTCGTATGACAAAACTGTTCCTTCATTTCGTTTACTTAATTGCTTCTAGCCTAACTGAATATTTCCACTGATTAGGCAGTATTTAAGTGTATGTATTTGAAATACGTATTGAAATGTATTCCATATGTCACATATGCACATTTAAATGTCTATCTGGTATTTTCAACCAAGTTCTTTATTAATCAGTAAAATGTTTTCACAGAACTATCAAATTAATGACCCACGGTGAGAATAACTCGTGTGTAGGTTTATACACTCACCAATAAATAAATAATACTATCTCCAAATACTGGAATAAAAAAATCGTTCTTTAACTCTATGTATGGTAACAAAAAACAAAACTCCCAATAATTTCAAAATAGCCAAATAAAAAATGAATAAAATAAAATGAAAAAAGGAGCGTCCACCCCAGGAATTAAATCAAATTAATAATTACTAATTAAGTGATTTTTTAATATAATTTTATTATTAACCAAGGATTTATTTAAATCTATAAAACTACGAAATTTGTTCCAATTATGTATAATGCTGTGCCGTGGTGAAAAACGGGACCTTTCAGATTTCATTAAAGCCTCACAAATTACAGAACTGCCACTGGTCAAATATGCATGTAAAACTCCTGAAAATCATCCTGAAAAAAATTATTATGCAAAAAAAAAAATAATCAGGCACAAGACGTTGAACATGTTTTATCATATTATAAAGATCCAGTTAGGGAAAAGATCCAGTGGAAGGATATGTAAAATTTGATACTTTTCGTTGATGATTTACCAGGGTAAGAATACCGGCTAGGCAGGCAATTTTTCTATATACGCAGCGCTTTATTTCGTTGCCTCTGCAGGGGAAAAATAAGAATTTAAAAAGTATTCAAAAAAATAATTGGACAGTAATTTATATATGAATGTACTAGAGAATGATAAAGAGATTTCAGGACTAAAAATGGCAGAATAAATTTCCGATGATTCATCAATCCAATATTTCTTGAGAGTTTCATTCGAAGATAAATTGCATGGCCTTTAAATTATAAATTTGAATCCATTATTATCCGAAAAAAGATATTTAATATTATCAACTCTTTCAATTTCTATGGGTAGGCCCTGAATATTAATCGTCATAATTTCCAGTGCTGTTCTCCCAGTACGAGAGAATACGATTTGTCTTAGACCAATTAATAGACAATTTATTTCTCGAAAACCATAAGATAAGCCTCTTCAGTGCTGATTCCAACCTGAGCTTCGAAGATCTGAGTCGGGGCTGCTGATATTGCATGCCGTGTCATCGGCGAATAATGTGTTAAGGCCAATATCTTTGACACTGTTAGTGATATCATTCGCTCAAATAAGAAATAGCAGTGGACGCAAAATAGAGCCTTGTGGGACTCCAACTGATTGAGATTGAGATATTGATGAGGAAGAGGTCTCGCCTCCGTCGACATACTGATTTCAGTCTTTTAGGTATGACAGTACTAAGTCATTAACTGGGCCTCTTATACTCATTTATCAAGTTTGGTATGCAATATTTTATGAGAAATCGTATCAAATGCCTTTTTAATGTCTGTAAAAATTGTATCAGGAATATCATCTTTGTCAAGGGCGTTATGAACAAACTGAGTCATTGCCATAATGGCATGCTCAGTAGAGTGAGACTTCCGGAACCCAAATTGCGTCCGGCTAAAAAATTTAGATTTCATTAGAAAGCTGACTACACGGTTATATGTTCACTTTTTGAGCAACTTCCCAAAGTGTTGACAGGATTGAAATCGGCCGATAGTTTTTTCGGTTCTTCGAATCTCCTCCTTTATACAAAGAGATGATTCTTGCAGACTTGAAACAAGTCTCCATTCTGGTAGACTTTTCTGTATTTGAAATGCAAAATACTATTGCATCCAGTGTCAGGTGCTTACCATCCTGCCAGAACATACTCAGTTGCAATTTGACCAGGTTTGACATGTCGTTTTGGGTCGCTTTGGAAGGTATTTCATATATTCTGTTCATCGGAATAGCAAACGAGATTGAATCACGATGAAGCTGTTGTTTACAGTTATGTTTTGTGTTTTTTTTTTTTTTTTTTTTTTTTTTTTTTTTGCGTTGTGTTGATGCTTTGTTGGTTTTATGAATGCTGTTCACTGATAGTGATTTTCTAGTTTAAATATTCGTAATGCTCAGGTTGGCATCTTGGGCGAATGGCATGATGGGTTATTTCGTCATATATATTTTGTGAAATAATAAAGTCTGAAGTCTGTTAAATGTAGTAAAGTGACAGAAACACAGCTGAAATCTCTAAAGGCAGTATCCTGGAATTCGACATACACCGCTGTCAAACTTATTCTTGAGATTCAAGAAAAGAATATCTATAAATAGCTTGTGATGAGGTTAAACTACCTCGATTAATGAACGTATTGATTGAACTTTTTGGTGAATATGTGTAGGTTACTGATCCACTCACCAAAGCTTTTGAAATGCCATTGAAATTGTTGTTGGTTAGAATCTGAAGTGTGGTATACTAAAACTGATAATACGTGTTGACCAGCTCTTCATAGGCGTCATTTTGTCAAAATCCTTTGGGGGGGGGGGGCAAAGCAGGAGCTGATTTTCCCAAGTCGAATGAAAAATGAGTCATATAGTACCACAAAGGTAAAGGTATACTAAAGAAAACTTATCTGTTTCTGTGGATGCTTGAATTATGTAGGCCTATAGTAGTTTTGACAAGATTTTTGAAGACACTAAATTTCAGCTGGGGGGGGGGGGGGGCAAACTGGGGTCTGGAGGAGCAGTTAACCCCCCTGTCCTTTTTGCAAATTACACTCCTGCAGTTTTTATGCTATAAACAGAGAATCTCTGACAGCTGACATTTTTCAGCTTTGGTTTTCCTTTTGTTGGTTGGCTTTCTTAGTTGTTTTTTTTTTTTTTTTTTTTTTTTTTTTTTTTTTTTTTTTTTTTTTTATGATTGTCTTTAGGACAGGTTTGCCTTGGTCTATGTGGATTTTTTTCCGATTTTTATTATGTTGAATTTCCCGGCCGATTAACGCGGTTCTAACAATTATTAGGAAACAATTTTCGTGAGTTACCAATTAGGTGGAGGAAATAACCTTATAATGCTTCTCCTTATGCGTGCTTCAGTCGTGATATGTGAAAGAAACGGGTTAAATAACCTGAGCTTTGACATACAAACAAGTTTCGTGTTGTTCGCTCTTATTTCCTTTAAGCTATCACAATTAGTCATGTTCAAGCTTATTATTTGTTTTGTCCAATGTATGAAGTCGTATATTATTATTTTAAAAAATATTAACAAAATTATTTAAAATATTGCCCCTGATGAAACGAAAGAGCGAAGCTGAAATGCTAGAGGAATAAAAATGGATACTTTGCAGACTATGAATTGTTTATCTATTTAACTAGTTTAAACAACTAATGATATTTCTCAGTTCGTAGGATTATGCAATCTAGAGCTTTATTTAAGAGGTAAAGCAATATATAATTTAAAATAATCAAAATAAAGGAAAATAAAATAAACAAGAAATAAAATAAAACATAAATAAAATGAAAGAAAACTTATGTGCTTTAGGATATTTTTAGACCGTGGAAACAGAGCATTCTTGTTGCCTATGTGTCACTTTCACCAATTTTGTTTCTAATACTTTGGAGTTACAATTTTCGTTTGTTTTTAGTTTCAGCTTCCCCACATGAGTTCCAAATTATTTTGAACTTTCAACCTTACTCATCTGAAAAACTTGATAAGAGATAAGATAAGATTTATTGCAAAAAGCCTGTGGGCCATAGCATCACATAATACAGTCTACGAACAAAGCTCAAGAACAAAATACAACCTTAGATAATAAAAATCAAAAAAGAAAAAACAACAAAAAGACAAAAAAGAAACACACCAAGGTTCAAAATTTTAACCAATAAACATTAATCATACTAAAATTCAAATCCAAAAAACCGTAACAAGCTATCCCCTCAAACATGATTCCCTATGTTTAATCCCTAAACGAAGGAACTTGCACAACTGTTTAATAGCACATGTGTTCCTCCCAGCCATCCGCTCAATTAACCAGCAATCACTCCCAAACACTCGTCCAAAACATCCATTCCGCAACTCAGACAGCTCTTCATACTCGGATACAAAATGAAATAAGTTCTCATTCATATATCCACACATTGGGCAAAAATAATGGCCAGCCGCCAGCCTAAACTTTCCCAAAAATTCCCTTCTCTCACCTAAATCCAAACTGTCCCCTCTTACAAACAACAAATTCTTCAAATCCTCTTTATTTATCCCAAATTTAAAATAAACCTCCTCCCCCCAAATGTCTTTGGCTTCGAAGTAAAACCTTAAAGACATAGATTGGTCCTTGTGAGCTTGCCGCTCTTGGATTTCTTGGTCATTTAGGGTTCGCTGGACTTCCTGCCATACTGACACGGTTTCACCCATAAGGCCTTGTCCTTCATTCCACATCTCCGAATGTCCACAAAGGTCCAGTATTTTCTTGACCTGCATTGGCCATGAATCACGTCTATTGTCCTTCAAGCTCTCCAAAAGCTGACTTAAGAAGCCGAACTCTAGGTAGCCTAATTATTTTCTCCCAGAATTTCACCATTGTAACCAATCTAATACTCCTTAAAGTGAAAAGCCCCAAATCTCCTTTCAGTACAACTGAACTAAATGAATCTTTCAAGCCTAAAATTCTCTTAAAATATCTTAGCTGAACTACTTCAGCTTAGCTGCTTTAGCAAAACCCCAAACATCAGAGCCCCAATGTAGACTAGAAGCTACTTTTGTCTGGAAAACTCTTTTCTGGATCCTCATGTCAGCTAGCTGACCTAAATTACTTCTCAAAAGCTTATTTAATAGCCTATTACCCCTTAAATTACAATCTTCTACATGACTAGACATCCCCCTTAATGCACTAAACTTAACACCCAAATAAACAAGTTCTTCTTTAACCTCTAACATCTTTCCTCCAAAATTAAAAGGAGCCTCTGAATCAACATCTCCTTTACTCCTAAATACTAATACTACTGATTTTTTAGCGTTCAACTCTAAATCCTTCTTTTCTAAATAATTTGTTATTATATCTAATTGTTTCTGAAGATTATCTCTGCTGTCTGCCACTAGAGGTATGTCATCCGCGAGTAACATGCATGATAGCCTAAACTAATTCAAAGATACATAAGGGGCTCCATTATTTTTCATAAACCTATATAAATCATTAACAAACAAGGAGAAAAGCCTAGGGGATAAAGTACATCCCTGTTTCGCACCCACATGAGACGTAACCAGCCTAGAAAAATTTCCCATAACCTTCACAACAAATTTCACCATCAGATAAATATCTGCTATTATTGCTACAAAGCAAGACGGCAAGCCTATTTCTAACAGACTTTCAATTAAGAACATCCTATTTACCGAATCAAAAGCACTTTTCAGGTCTAAAAAGGCTACGAATAGAAGACCATTTTTCCCTCTAGCATATTTCCTTCCAAAGTAAAAGTATGGTCAACAGTGCTGAATGTCGATCTGAATCCCGCTTGAATCGGGCTAAGTAATTCCTCCTTATCTAACCAATCTCTTAGCCTAAATTCCAGAACCATACAAAACAATTTACTTACCACATTTTCCATAAAGATAGACCTAAAGATTTCGTGTAACTTCCTATTACCTTTCTTAAAAAGAGGCACTGCTACAAAAATGTCCCATGAGCGAGCCCAGCAAGCTTTCTGTACTACAAACGAAAAAATTGCGGCCAACATGGGTATTAAAGTTGTCCTTCCTAATCCTAGGACCTTTGTAGATATACCATCTGTTCCCGGATATGAATAACCATTCATCTTTTTCAACTGATCCCAAATTTCTTGTTGAGATACAGGCCTAATTAAATCGTAATCATTCTGTCTTAAAGAATATGTTATCGTCTCAAGACCTGACTCTCTATCCTCTGTACCATTCGACTCATTCGCCCAACATATCCTGACTCCCTATTCTCAAAATAATCTGGCCACGTCTCAACTGGTGGGACGCCTCCTCTTAGTCCCGGGCCCTGGATTGCACATTTAACTACCGACCAAAACTCTCTAGGGTTATTCACACTGTAAGCTCTCTTAATTTCCTCATTAATTTTCATCTGCCTCTCTCTTTTTAACTCTTTCAACCCTATTGTAATCTGACCTTAATTGGCTATACTCAGCTAGCTTGCGCAAATTCGTTTCCTGATCCAATCGATCTGTTGCTTTAAGTGGCCTAAAAACCCTAATTAACTCTTCCCTTTTCTGCCTACATTCCTCATAAAAAAACCTCATCTTTTCTGGCCGGATGTTTCCTATCCTGAGATAAAGGCTTGATGCTCTCGTAAATTCTATCTGTAATTACCGAAACAGTTTGATGCAATTCAACTGGTTCTGAAAATTCAAAATCGAATGGCAATAATCCTGAAATTCCTCACTTTCTAGTTTCATTTTAACCAACTCTTCTTTCTCCTTGGCTATCCAAACTGGTTTACGAATCCTTTCCTCACACGTAGACTTCTCATTTCCACTTTCGGACCGTCGAATTCACGCTCTCAGCTTAATACTCACTGGCAAATGGTCAGATCCAACCAACTCTAGGACCCTGAGGTCGAACGCCGGGGGCCAAAGAGAAAAACTACATAAAATATAATCAATTAAACTCGGGATAAACCCACTATAACGCGTAAAATCATCCACACCAAAATCTCCTCCCAACCTTCCATTCATTAGTAACCCTTCCTTTTTACAAAAGTTATTAAATTCCTTCCCCATCTTTTTATTTTCCGAGACCTATCCCTACTTTTCCTAAAAGGGAAAACATACTCATATTCATTCTCCAAATAAACATTCTGACCTGGTTTATCTACAAGGGGTTCACCAACCTGCAGCTCGTCCTCTTCGCTAGTATACGCATTGAAGTCCCCTAGAAAAACAAAATTACGGCAAGGGTACGTTCTTTTATACAACTGAGTTTCAATTTCAATCAATTCCCATGTATCTTCACGGCTGTAAGAACTATTATTCGGTCGCAAATAAACAACACGCACAACAAGGTGAACATTTTTAACTGATAATAATAACCATAATAAATTTTCAGACTCACTTTCTAGCCTACGAAATAAATTAAATGCACCCTTCCTTACAAGCGCTGTAAGTCTACATAATATCTACCATTTGCCGAAACTTTTCTCCGACACTCAAAAACATCAAAATCTTCACATGACAAAAAATACTCTAGAGAATTCAACGTCACATCTCAACAAGGCAAACAACATCCCAACTTTCACAACCGGCTGATATACTTGATTCTAATAGATTTTCTAACTCTTCCCTACTATAACCTTGTAAATTCCAAACTACAAAACGTAAGCACGATTCACTATGTCCCTGTATTCATTATTCTGGCAATTTGGACTGGTTCCCAGGCTCTACTATATGCCCCCAACTAGGATGCTCCTGATAAAAAACGGAGCCTTCACTATCTGGCGAGGCCCAAATGATTCGTAATCCTGAATTGTCTCCCTTTCTCGAGCATTTTTTTTGCGCCTTTATCCTGCTCCAAAGGGTTAATGTTCTTACTATTTCTTTTGCCCTGTCTCACACTCTGCTGAGCTAAATCCACCGCAGGTTCATGATACTGCCCGCCGACAAAAGCAGCCCGGTCCCCCTCTTCTAGACTAAATACAGAAGCAGCGCTTCCAAAACTCTGACCACTAATAGCAGAAAGTACCGATCCGCTTTTCGCACGCGAAATAATCTGATCACTCTGTTTTGCACGAGCGTAAGATGTCCCAGGTTCTTTAAAATCATTGTGGGGGCTAGCCACCTCATCACGTTTACATGTTTCTTTCTGAACTTCATTCACTGTCCTATGCGTGACTGATTTTGATCTTTCTTTACTGAGTGGACTTGCATTGCCCATTACTTCATTGCCCGTGTGCATATTAAGATTTAAGTCGGAACTCTGATGATCATGGGTTCTCATTTCCTCTACTGCTATAACCTTTCGTTGTTCTCGATAAATTTCTTTCACTTTACCCAATTCACTATCATATGCAAAAATCTTATCCCCCACGAAAAGTCTCACACCTCTCAGCTTTGGATGTAAATGGCTTTCCGTACGCGTGGCTTCCTAAATTGGTATAAAGTTACTGCGTGCCAATAAATCTGAAGAAGTGTAATCTGGGGCTACTGACAAATCAAAACTTTTGAAGTGCAGCCGAAGTAAATAGGGATTTTTTTTAATTCCATAGACGCTAATTTAATTACGACTGGTCTGACTTTCTGGTTTGAAGGTAAACGAAAAACATCTTTAAAATCTGTCTGCATAAACCTGGCGCCTCTTACTATTTCATTTAAACATCTAAGATTGTCCTCTTTTAGACTAGAACCCCCTTATCTTTGGGTCAAAATTGTAGAGTTTCACATTACACCTTTTTTGATTCGCCTCAATTCTATCCATTATCTTATTATTCTTTGCAACTTCCATTTTCAGCCCACGAACTTCCGCGTCTGTGTTTTCTGATCTTTTTTCCACTTCACAAATTTTCTTATTTAGAGATTCCGAAATTGAAGAAAATTCCATGGATAATTTTTCTACCTTTTTGCACAGGAGATCTAGTTTTTTAAGCTCTATTGACATTTTACTTAATTTCTTTAAAATCTGTAGCTTGACTTCTGTTGATTCCGTCATCTTGATGGTAATTACTAGCTACTTAAAATAGAAAAGCATACCTGTTGAAGAATCAATTACTTTATCCACGCTGACTCAAAGCGTGCAGTTAGCTAAGCCGCCGTTAATAACGGCTAACAGCAATTCCGAGTGAACTTCTCAGCAAAATCCAAAGATAATTAACTTCTCGACAAATTCTGCAGGATATATATTTCACAAGTCAAACTAATTGAATGCTGGATCATGTATTTCACAATTTCAATCATATTTATATAATCCGCTTTTTAGATGTTTACTGAATGAGAACTAAAACTGAACTGATATTTACTTCCGTGCAAATAGACGGGAGGGTTGAAGGTGGGATTCCGATTTAAAGCTTATATTCAATTTATGTTTTGTTAAACTCAGAGTGACTTTACAAGTTTTTAAACTTGTAAATATATAAAAACTCAATACTTAAATATTAAGTAGTGTTATATATTACAATATTCAATATGTACAATATATTTTTTTTCTTACAGAGATAACGAATTCTACTCTATGCATTCCTGGTGGTATAGTTCAACCGAATCTTCTTGACCCAAAACCAATCTTCTTGGTGGAAAAGTGGACAGGAAAAATTGAAGAAGAAACAACAGCTTCAATAGTCTCAGTACAAGAATCTCTTCTACAGAACTCATCACTAGCTGTATCACAGAAACCGACTACAAGCATCTGCTCGGATTCATTTGAATTGAATTCTGGAGTAACAGGTTTAAAGAATAGCAATGAATATTTGAAAAGCCCCTTGTTTAGTGGTGAAAGGTCTTGTCAAAAATTCTATTCAAACGACGAAAGACCATTTGAATGTGGTATATGCAAGAAGAAGTTTTCTAGAATAGACTCGTTAAATAAGCACCACAGAACACATACGGGAGAAAAGCCATTTGAATGTGGTGTATGCGAAAAGAGATTTTTTCGGTCGGATATTCTGAATAATCACTTCAGAACACATACAGGAGAAAAGCCATTTGAATGTGGTATATGCAAGAAGAAATTTTCGCAGTTGGGTAATTTGAATAATCACCATATAATACATACAAGAGAAAAACCATTTGAATGCTGTGTATGCAAGAAGAGATTTTTTCTTTTGGGTAATTTGAATATTCATTTTAGAACACATACAGGTGAAAAGCCATATGAATGTGGTATGTGTAAGAAGAGATTTTCCAGGATGGAACCGTTAAATACTCACCAAAGAACACACACAGGAGAAAAACCATTTGAATGTATTGTGTGCAAAAAGAGATTTTCTCGGATCGACATTTTAAATGATCACCAAAGAACACATACAGGAGAAAAGCCGTTTGAATGTGGTGTTTGCAAGAGATCATTTTCATTTAGGTCGAGTTTAGCTAATCATGCAACAACCCATTCTAGAAAAAAAAATCCTGCTGGATCATAGTTTACAGTGTAAAATTTATCAAACTAATCATTTTTATACACAGAAAATATTTTGCTAGAGAACTAAAACTGCCCCATGCAAGTTAATTCTCAGATCTGAATCGGAGCAATGAATACTCAAGGGAACTACATTTACATTGAAGAATTTTAGGCCAATCTTTGCTAATTTTTCAATCAATAACCCTTTACCTTTGCATGAATGCATAACCAAAAGACATAAGCGTTTAGTCTTCTTTTTCTATTTTTTTTTTCGCTATTTGTTTTTTTGTTTAATAATTACAACTCCTGAACTATTTTGGTAATGAAAGGACAGTAAAAAACAGTAAGGTTTTTAAAATCCCGTAAATTCAATACATAATTAATAATGTATATTAGTATTAATTAATAATATTACTTATTGATTGTATAATTAATTTTAATTAAAGTGTAATTAATTAACAAATTATATTTATATAAATTTACATATATATATATATATATATATATATATATATATATATATATATATATATATATATATATATATATATATATATATATATATATATATATATATATATATTATCGGGATCCCGGCGGCCTCGCCACCGGGCTCTAGCATTCGGGACACGGCAAGCTTCTATATATAGATTCTAACTGTTGCTCGTCTTCTAACCGCAGACAATTTGAGCCTTTTCTTGATCCTATGACGTCCAAACACAATCATCATCGCTATCAATTTATTTGACTCGTTACAACTCGACTTATCTGTTTTAATTATGAAATATATATCGGCAAACCTTTGTTTTTTTAACAAAGGGATGGGGTAAGCGGCACGCTTCTATATATAGTGATTCTAGATGTCGCTTGTCTCCTAAATGCAGACAATTTGAGCCTTTCCTTGATGTAATGACGTCTAAATGGACCTTAAATTAAAAGTGGTGCCTTTGTAAAATTAAATTTTTTTTTATTGGACCTTTAACTTTTGCCTCGGCTTGTCGTTTGTCATTATGAAAGGCATATCGCCGAACCTTTGCTTTTTTTAATTGTTCAGGTGGTGGGACGAAAACTCCTTTTTCTATCAACGATTTATCTAGTCCAGGTTTTTGATTTTACAAGGAATGGAAGGCATTGACAACCACTTTTGTTTTTTTAATTGTTCAGGTGGTGGAAAATGTTCTTCTTTTGCCTTGGCTTGTATTTTCTCATTATGAAAGACATATCACCGAACATTTGTTTGTTTTAATTGTTCAGGTGGTGGGGCAAAAACTTTTCCAACGATTTATCCAGTCCATATTTTTGATTTTCAAAGGTATGGTAGGTATTGATGACCTTATCCATGTCAAAACCCAGTCATCATCACTATCATTTTAAATTTGTTTGGTTCGTTACACCTCGGCTTATCTTTCGTCATTATAAAATACCTATCGCCGAACCTTTTTTTTTAGCAAGGTATGGTAGGCATTGATGACCTTATCCATGGCAAAATTCCAAACCCCAATCATTTTCGCTATCATTTTCAATTTTGTAACGTTTGGATTCTCGCTGTCCAGGTTGATTTTCATTGAGTCCCGGCTCTTTATTTTTATTTTTGACTCCGTCACTTGTTTGCTGTCGTTTGTTTTCTAACTACGCGTGTCTTTGCTCTTCAATATCATTTTTAACACACTCTAATTGTCGTTTTCACATGTATTCTAACCGCCTGTATCTTTGCTCTTCATTTTCATTTTTGACACGTTAGTTCAGGTGTTGGTTCCAAAGAATCATCATTTATAGTAACTGCAACTGCAAATTTTGGTTTTTGGGCCTTCCAACAGAAATTACGTTATATATATAACTGTTGCGTTGATGTCATAAGAAATGCTTACATGATGTACTGACATAGTACATCACGTCATTTGCAAAAACCAAAATTAAGGCTTTTAAAGATGTTTCTCAGACTTCTGACCTATATAGATCGTTTTTTTTATGCGAGAATATCCCAAGATACCAATTTTTCCGAAACAATATTGAGCCATTTTCAAGAAAGAATACATACACTATTATTACTCATATATATATATATATATATATATATATATATATATATATATATATATATATATATATATATATATATATATATATATATATATATATATATATATATATGTATATATATATATATATATATATATATATATATATATATATATATATATATATATATGTATATATATACATATATATATATAATTATAGATATAGGTCTAGATTAGGGGCTTTTTAGATTGAAACATGTCAAGAAAGCATCTCTTACTTCTTAATATGCAGAATAATTGTAGCTTATACAATTTGACTGTAACTCCCCTGACTTTAGCCTCCCCTCCCCCCAATTTGCAAATATATGGACCAAATTATATATTTCCGAACATTAGCCAATTAATAATTGATTACAATCAATTATTGATTGAGAGAAATTTAAACAGAAAAATATTCACAAACTTGAATGTCTAGACGATTTTTTTTTTTTTTTAAGTTACAGCCCATTAAGTATTGTAACTCCTGTAATTATCTTTTTGATTAAATTGTGATTTGTTATTTGTTTTTTTTTCTAAATGACCTTTGTGAACATTTGAGATCGAGTTTTAAGTGATATCTTTGTCCTTGACTTCAATATTTAAAATTTTGCTGCGTCGCTTCTCCCACCCTTAAGTTTCTAGGCAAT